>NC_012871.2:23937883-23941624 GCF_000003195.3 Sorghum bicolor
ATGATCCTATGAGTATGAAATATTTACTATAGTTCAAACATAGAGTAATTAGTCCACCATAAAAATTTCACCACAATTGGACCACAGAAGTTGCAGCTATGAATTATTCCAATTAATTACAGATAAAATTTGATTTTTCTAACTAATTTAAAGCTATAGAAAAAATTTATATTAAAGTATACCATATTATATATTCATTGCGTAGATCTACTCATGTGGAGTCCAACAAAATTAGATTTTCTATTTTATGATTTTTCTGTGATTTACTATGATTTTTCAAAGATTATATGAAAACAAATAGGAAAAAAGAAAAATTCAAAACCATGGTACTGTAGTAAAACCGCCATCAAAAACCGCCCAGGGGGTGATTTGAACTGTTTTGGATGGTTCAGGGGGTAAATTAGACTGTTTCATAGTTCGGGGGTAAAGTAGACACCACCCCATAATTCAGGGGGTGATGTAGACTTTTTCCTTTTAAGAAGCAAGATTCACTAATTCTGACAATTTGTTCTATAAACAGTTACGCAAAGAGGGCCGGAGAAATGAATATGAACGCCACAAGCTTCAAGCACTTAATCAGCGGCAGAAATTGGTCAGTTTCTTTCCTAAAGTGATGACAAAAGAAATGTTGTTCTATGAAAATTACAAAAGAAAACAAATGAATAAAGAAAACTTACTACATATTAGGCACTAGCCAATATTTCTACAGTACCTTTTTCCCACAAAACAGCTTCCTTCTAAACACTTTCCTTCAATTCTTCAAATTTTCAATTCTTTATTCTAAAGCTCCCTTCTAAAACATTTTTATTTTGCATTTCAATTTATTCTAACTACTAGAGTCGACAAAATTTTGTTTGCAGGTTTTGCAAAGGAAGACTGAAGAGGCTGCTATGGCTACCAAAAGGCTAAAAGAGATACTAGAAGCTAGGAAATCTTCCGCCCGTGACAGTTCTGGTACCTTTCTCTGCTAGTGACATTATTTATTTGTGTATAATAAAAATAGTTTCAATCTAATGGTTCCACTGTTCTCCTTCCCTCTAAACATAGCTGGCACCAATGGTACATCTCCAGGCTCTAACGTAAGAAATCCATACCTAATGTTCTTAAGTTTATTTACACAGTTTACACCTAAAGACATTCTTGTAACACAGATGAGTGAGAGATCGCTGCAAAAATGGTTTGATCAAGAGCTTGAAGTTATGGTGCATGTGCACGAAGTCCGAAACGAATACGAAAAACAAAGCCAACTGTATGTAACTCTTATTTTTGCTGTCATTATGTCAACTTTTAGGCTTTATGCATTTTTCATCGGAAGTTTTTTTTATTGGTTATTGAAGGCGCGCTGCACTTGGTGAGGAGCTTGCCATTTTGAAACAAGAAGATATACGAGCTGGTGGATCCAGCCCCCAAAGAGGGAAGAACGGAAACACTAGGTGATTATTATCTCCTCTTTTGTTTGATACTAGGTATCCATGCTTGTATTTAATTTGCATAAGAAAAAACAGTATACCCATTACACGTAGCAAGATGTCAAATGCAGTCTCTAATAAGCTTTGAACATATATTAATCTGCTCCTTATCTTAAGTGGCAATTAGGGTGCCAAAGACTAATGCATTTTTATTTCTCAGGACAAATACATTGTCACCAAATGCAAGACAAGCTAGGATAGCATCACTTGAGAGCATGGTGACAATCTCTTCAAATACTCTTGTTGCAATGGCTTCTCAACTCTCAGAAGCTGAAGAAAGAGAGCGTGCCTTCTCTGGTCGTAGTCGTTGGAATCAATTGCGGTCAATGGGGGAGGCAAAGAGCTTACTGCAGTATATCTTTAATGTCGCTGCTGATGCAAGGTTATCTTTTTGTATTTTTTAGTGTTCTCAACTACTAAAGTTTGGAACTAAAAAATTGTCCATTAAAAAAGAAATAGATGAAAATCCATTACACTGATGCTTTTTCTTAGAATCCGATACCACTTTAAAGTAGAATGGTTACCTGTTCTCTTGTTTTTGTTTGGCACCTATTGCGCGCGGGGGGGGGGGGGGGGGGGGGGGGGGGGGCTGGACTCAACCATGGGAACATGCCCATGGATGTTTTGCAAATCCAAGTTCTTGCCATACTTTTGCCTTCAAAAAAACAGGGATAATCCTCTAAAATGTTAAAATATTTTTTTTTCAGATGCCAAGTAAGGGAGAAGGAAGTGGAGATCAAGGAAATGAAGGAACAAATGACAGAACTTGTGGGCATTCTTCGACACAGTGAATCGCGCAGAAGAGAAATCGAAAAGCAGCTCAAGCAAAGAGAACAGACAGCTCCAATGGCCACTACATCTCCGGTATGATTTCTCCCAGCATCTTGCATGATTTCAACTAATCTTGACGTGCAATCAATATTTACAGTTTTAATCAGTAGAAAATCATTGCTTGTCCTAGGATACAATAGATGAGCAAACTGATATATAAACGATTCACTTTGACCTTAACACTGTAATATATAAATGATTCACTTTGACCTTAACAATATAATCAAAAGCAACAATGAACATATCACATTCAAGCTACTAATTTCACTGCTTACAGAAAAGTGGAAATGGCACGGCGAAGCACTCTGCTGATGACCCCAACGCACCACTGTCCCCTGTCGCCGTTCCTGCACAGAAGCAGCTCAAGTATTCTGCTGGAATTGTGAATAGCCCCAGCAAAGGGGTTGCTGCGATAAAAAAAGAGCAATTTAAGGTATCTACTAGTATCATAATATTGTATCTCATCATCATTGTTGCCATCTGTCTCTATTTAATACCTTCATTGACAATTCAATGCAGATGGTTCCTATTGCACAGTTGTCTGTGGGGAGGAAAGTTTCAATAGCAGGGCAATCAGGAAAGCTCTGGAGGTGGAAAAGGAGCCATCACCAGTGGCTGCTGCAGTTCAAGTGGAAGTGGCAGAAGCCATGGAAGCTGTCTGAGATGATCCGAAACAGTGATGAAACAATCACGAGGATTAGGCCCAGACCTCAACTTCTTCCACATAAACCTCATAAGTGATGTGAAACGGACTTGTTTTTGTCTCCACATGAACTGACACGGTTTGCAAACCTACACAGCTAACTACCTGCTCAAGGTAACAATACTCCATGAGATCTCCTCCGTGCTTGTTTTTACTGGGCCACGGGATCGACAAGTATGTGTTGATTGGGTGAATGTTGTCTACGGATGTAAATTCGTGCGTACAAAGTGAGACGTCACCGTAGAAAAAAAAAGTAGTTAGTGGGTGAGTGAGCAGAGTGAATGGGCATTCTTTCATGCAAATACTGAGCACAATGCTTAATGTTTCAGCCTTCACTGACGGTGACATGTCAATAGTTGGTGTTCGTCTTCATAAAGGAATCTGTCAAAGGAAGGCGCCTTGTAAAGTCTTTCTTGTGCTGTTGTGTGATAGATTTGTGTGAAGGGTATCGAGTGATAGTCCATTTTCTTCTCTTCTTTTGTTTGTTGGTACTAAAGATGAGAGAAGTCAAGTGACATTGATTTGGTTTGCTAGGAGTATTGTGATGTAATGCAGAGACTTGTTCCCCTATATCAATCCACCCTTTTAATCTATATATTATGGACTACGGATTGCTGACCAAATGTGAAATCAGGACTTTCATCTTCCATGTGCAATGTACCTCTAAAATTTCGGCCAGAAAGCAGCAGTTCTGTTTCTTGCATCATGTACATAGTGAACATCATGTACTAGTTGCCC
>NC_012871.2:23941724-24105133 GCF_000003195.3 Sorghum bicolor
CCCCCCCCGCTTTGCTTCGGCCATGGGTATATAAAAAATCATCCAAAAGTTATAGCACATTAGGAAGTAGAAACTTCGATGTTAGAGGTGCAAATAAAACTGACTTATTTTTCGACTCGGAGATTATCGCATGATATCCTTTCCCTACTGAATTATCATATGCATTGATGAGTCTATCAGGGTATGCTGCACTAAAATAAACCATGAAGAGAATGTGAAACCAAAATCTAAGAACAGAGCTATACACACCCAGAACCGGAGGTGACCATATGGAATGGAAGTAAACAACATAGAACATGATAGTTTGTAGGGCCCAAAACTATCAGGTCGATAGCAATTGCAGAGGTTAGAAGGACAACTATTAATCGTCGAAGCCAAATAGAAAGTACAGCCATACACAGTGCAACAAATGGGATATAGCATACTACATAGGTACATGTGCCCTATTCTGGTAACCACATTTTCTTGTAGGAAGCAAAGCGATGGAGCTAACTGGAGCAGGTTTTTCGTATCTGCAAACCTATATATAGGAAAAGGAATGTAAGAAAAAAAAACATAGTAGGGCTCTTTGATTTGAGGCACATAGTAAAAGCCCGTTAGCATAGTTTGATGAATAAAGTGTTCAGTTAACGCCACCATGCACTTTTTGATGCAATCCTACTTCTGACTAATGAGTGGTATAACATGTACCGAGTGAAAACTGAAATCAAAATAAGACTTTTGAATGGCATTGGTTTTGAATGATTAAGAGAACTGTTGACCTTTGTTGCGCATGCAAGTGGCGGTAGCTAGATTTGTTAAATATCTTGCTGCTGGTAAAGACTATGGTGAGCTTATTTATCTTTCCCTGTTGTGCTGGTAAAGACTATGGTGAGCTTATTTATCTTTCCCTTTTGTGCCTGTACAAAGCTGTTAGAGTACGTAAGGGGCCTATTGGGCCTGGGCAGGTGCCATAGCCCATTAGTGTTAGGGTTAATTAGAGATAAAGGTTGCTTGCTTAGAGGTGAAGTAAGCCTTGTTTGCAAGTCAAGTAAACCTCTATATAAGGAGAGGAGATGTATTAATCTAATCAAGCAAGAGATTAGAAGGAAATCCCTTCCCTCTTGCCCAGCCGTGGGCAAGGCCCCCAGCCGGCCTCCTCTTGCTCTCGCAGCCCTAGCCACCGCCACAATATCCGTATGAACAGTACCCACGGGTACTGTAGCACGCAAGCAGCCCCGTCAGCCACCATCGCTCCCCTCTGCCACATAACAATCTGGTATCAGATCTTAGGCCTTGATCCACCCCCCCCCTGCCACCCCCTGCTGCGGCGGTCATGTTCCTCACCACCATAGCCATGGCTAGTCCTAGTTCACTCGCCGCGCCTCTGGTGTTCACCACCACCACAGCCACCGTGGCGCCACTACCTACACATCAGTCTGCGCCTTCCCCGGAAGCCTTCAACGCGTTGAGGGCGGCCATCTACCATCTACGGCCTGCAGTGCCAGATGGGGGAGTTGTCGGCGCGCCAAGTGGTCGTCACGAGCCGAACGTCGCCCTCCACACCACCGCCTATACCGTATGGCCTGCTAGGGTTCGGGGGCATCCCGACCCTTCCGACGTCGGTTTCGGTCATTTCGGAGGTCTTCTCTACACGGCAGGTCCTGCCTACGAGTTCAACACCTAGGTCATTCCCACAACCAGTCAACTGGGTGCCCCCACAACCGGCCAGCGGGCTCCTGACCGCCAAGGAGAGCAATAGTCCGGCACCGCTTTCCTCCTCTCCTTCACCGATCCCGTCATTCATAGCCCCCAACCTTGTGCCGCCACAACAACACTATGATGGCGTCTTCTATGGGGGCGTGGATGGCATTCAAGCAACGGTGTCGAATGCAGGCAGCGGTGCACTGCCTCCTAGCGCGCCGGCAGGGCCAGCGCCCCATCTTCAAGCGGCAACGCCCAATCGTCCCTGCAGCGACAATCTTGTAGCAGCTCGTGGAGAGGAAGGCGATTGCACGGGCGAGTGGCTACAAGGTGTCTGCAGCAGTGCGGCTGCAAGAGATGTGCCAGCCTATGCACGAGGTGACCTTGGCGATGGTCGACCTCAACACAGCGGAGCACAATCTCGCCCTGTGGGATGGCCACCAACAAGCGCGCTGACCTGCTGCTATCTTCCAGCATGAGTATGGTGTTTTTCCCACGGGACGACCTCCAACTATGTGGCAGCGGTGGTAGTGGAGCCACTCCACTCCTTGTCATCGGCGAGGACGCACTGCCTAGCGCCACCACATTTCGCCACCGGCCAACGCGAGGACGTCTCCACTGGTCATTATCGTGACTAATTCCAGATGGCTAACCCATGCACCCCAATCGTTCTAGTGGGCTCCATGGAATCGAGGTGGCTGCACATGTGCAGGTCCATCACGCGGAGGGTGTCCGCCGTATCTTTAGGATTCAAAAATAAAAAGTTACAGTTTATTTCGGGTCAATAAGATAAGATGTAAAAGGCTTATTTTAGGTATTAAGTTTGTGTTGAGTCGAGTTATAAGTTGGTTAGGTTGCAGTTCGAGGACGAGCTGCATGTTTAGGTGGGGTGTAGTGTTAGAGTACGTAAGGGACCTATTGAGCCTAGGCTGGAGCCATAGCCCATTAGTGTTAGGGTTAATTAGAGATAAGGGTCGCTTGCTTAGGATCAAGTGAACATTGCTTGTAAGTCAATTAAACCTGTCTATATAAGGCGAGAAGATGTATCAATCTAATCAAGCAAGAGATTAGAAGGAAATCCCTTCACTCTTGCTCGATCGTGGGCAGGGCCGCCGGCCGGCCTCCTCTCGCCCTCGCAGCCCTAGCTACCGCGACAGCCCTCCGCAGGTACTATAGCACGCAAGCAGTCCCATCAACCGCCATCGCTCCCCTCTGCTGTGGCAGAACCACCTAATCTAATGACCTCCCAAGAGTACTTGTCTTCCACTAGATGCTAGGTACTCAAGAGAAATCATTAAACCATTCGATTCCGTCGAGTACACCCAGCGGGAGAACCCGATAGACCACATTTTCCATGCACGATAGCTTACAATATTATTAGTCATTTCTTACATCACTTGTATTAGAACATCACAGTATTACTGTCGGGTACCATAAACCAGGATACCCCAACCAAGAGGTAAAAAGCGACAAAAGAGGAACTCAGATCTACAGGAACGTACCTCCCCTCAGACGAGCAATAAGACCCGAGCCCCGGCCTTGAGCACAACCAACGACTCGTCCGAGCCCCAGCCTCGAGCACAACCAGCGACTCGCCCGAGCCCTGGCCTCGAGTGCAACTAGCGACTCGCCCGAGCCCTGGCCTCGAGCGCAACCAGCGACTCGCCCGAGCCCTGGCCTCGAGCGCAATCAACGCCTCGCCTGAGCCTTGGCCTCGAGCGCAATCAACGCCTCGCCCGAGCCCTGGCCTCGAGCGCAATCAACGCCTCACCTGAGCCTCGGCCTGGGCGCCAGGCTTCTCACGCACGGCGATCGTACCATTGACGCGACGCAGGCCATGCTTCCTCCCATGTCGCGGCAGGACACGACGCCCACTATTCCAACAACTCCCGTCCCTGTAACACCTTACACATGCCACTATGGGTACGGCACGACAGGAAAGGGAATGGGAGGTGTTAACTCACACCACTGTCACCATGCCCAAGCAATTACTGTTCCACTGGTGCAGGACGGAGCACAGGGCCTCGGACAGGATTGCCACGATCCAAATAGGAGTTGGCAACACCGCCAACAGGGACAACCATGCCGCTGCCACCACCATCAGGACATGGCGACCAATCTCCACAGCACCGACGCCGTGATTCTCCCGCATATCAAGGATAGATAGCAATATTTACACATATAAAAACCCTGCCTCCTCTTGTGGCTATAAAAGGGGAGGCAGAGCACCCCATAGGGACAAGGGAACAACAGACTCACATTCACTCCCACACTCCCCAAGTCGAGACATGGGACTCGATCCCTCTCTAGCAGCTAGCTTGTACACCCCTACTACAAGCACTCTCAGGTCCAAGATTATACAGGGTCCAACCCTCCACTGGACATAGGGCATCGTTGGCCTGAACCAGTATAAACCCTCTGTGTCTCTCTTGCATCACCATTCAGGTTAAAGGGCACGCAGACTAATCACTCGTTGGTGCATGGACCCCGAGTCGAGACAACGACAGTTGGCGCATCAGGTAGGGGCCTTCTGCGTGTAACACCTTTTCCTCCAGGAAAAGCCCGGATGGCGGACGGTTTTCACCCACTTCGTCTCGACACCATCATGAGGTTTGGGAGCTTGGAGTTCATGTCCCTTGGCTCTGGCTACGACATGGTCCTCCTCCCGCCTCGTGATGACGCTGAGCCTCGTCCTGAGCCTCTCCCGCCCCAGCCAGTGCGCGGAAGACGCTCGGGGCATCATGGAGGGGGAACCCAGCGCGGGCGTCAGAGGTCCAGGATCTCTGACCCCATTTCTGGGGCCAAGACGCTTCAGGCCCTCCCACCGCACGTTCCTCATCAGATCGCCCATGCCATTGGCCCACGACGAGCCAGGGGAAAGCCTCACGGAGCCACGAGTTCCACTCCTAGGCCTAACAGGGGGACAGCACGGCCCCCTGTTCCACCTCGGCCGATGGGCAGAGCTTCGCCCTCGCTCCCTCCTAAGAAGGACCCAAGGGCCTCAACTTTGCAGTTCCCTCCCACGTCGCCCTTAGAGCCTGAGGTGACGGCGGAAGAGCTCGCGACTGCACCTCTTGCGCTCCTTTACGGGCTTAAGAACGCAGCCGCCACCTACGCCTCCTTTGTAAGCACTTCGATGAGTGCGTATGCTGATCTCCCAGGCCACCATCTGAGGTCCACCCTTGATCTCATCGCCACCCCACCGGCATCCTCATATCCTGAGGAAGTTTCCTCGGATGAAGGTGCATGGGCTGGAGCTAACTTCTTTGGCCTCGGTGACATGGAGACCTTCCTACGGTTCCTCGAAGCGAGTAACTATTGCCTCAGTTACTTAGACTCGGAGGGGATGACTACGATCCGAGACGAGAATGCTTCAACATCAAGGTCGATGGAGCAGCCCCGGCCGATCAGGGCAGCGCAAGGCCTGCTGATCGACAGGATGCGACTCCCCCTCCCAAAACGGCCTCAGCGGGTCGTCGTGAGGCGCGGGAGGCCGCGTCTACCCGAGCAGGAGCTCAATGACCTGACCTCGAACAGCTCAATGAGCTAGAGGCCAAACTCGAGGAAGAACACGTACGCCTATGACAGCTGCGCAAAATCCTGGAGCGCGACCATTCCGCTCGAGGGGACGGGGGAGCAGCCCAACATCGCGCCCGCGACGTCAACCGACGCATCATCGAGGACGCCGGAGGGTACGATCCTCCTCTCTTTAGCACGGCTAGCCAAAATGTAATGGCCGCCGCGCTACTTCTCAGGGCGATGCCCGAACCATCGACCCCTGAAGGAAGAAGAGTGTGCCAAGGACTCCGCAGGCTCCTAGAGCAAGCCATGGTGCAAAACGCAGAGAGTTCCACACCACAGCACCACGATTCGCGGGCAAGACGCCCTGGGGACCGACCCCCACCAGGGAGAGCACCATCAGTACAGGGCCATGCGCCCCCTAATCCACAGGAGGGCACCAAGGCTCCATCCGTCCTCGAGCGAGTCGGAGCCAATGTGGACGCCAGGGCCACCCTCAAGGCCTGACGCCGTGACAGGGACAAGTCGAGTCTCGGCGGTACCACCCGCACCAAGGCGAGAGGTAGGACCCTGAGCACGACCGCAGCACATCGCCTGAGCCTCCGGGCCCCCGCGTCTTCAGTGAGGCAATCCGCAAGGCCAAGTTCCCTGCTCGGTTCCGATAGCCAGCAAACCTCACCAAATACTCGAAGAGACAAACCCAAAGCTCTGGCTCGCGGACTACCGCAGCATGCCAGCTGGGCAGGGCGGTGTCACACCCATATTTTAAGAACAAAATAGGATGCATAAAAGACTCATATGTGCCCCAGAAACAGTCGCACACATAAATAGACAAATCTCAAATGTACCATTGCAGTGTTTATTACATAACGGAACATAGTAAATCACATAGTCTCATACAAAGATAGTAGCATAACGTAAGCAACGCTCTCGACGGAAGCTCCATATAGGGACACTGTTGACTGGTTGACTCCAAACCTAGTACTTATAACGGTAATCCTCATTCCAGTCATCTTCATTATCATATCCTGAGGTGTTGGGAAATTTCAAGAGTAAGCACATATCGTACTCAACAAGTATAACTAGAGGTTCATGAGACTCAAATAGCTGACACGGGTTTGACTGCATTTAGCTTTTAATAGTAGATAACATATTCATAATTAAATAGCAATTGTCAAGGTAGCATAAATAATCCATTAATCTCATGATCAAGTGTAAGCATAATTAATCCATAGCATAAACGATAATCAAATGAACATAACAACTTAATAAGCTCATCGTCGGCGCAGCAAGAACCCCCAAGGCCGCTCATAACCGTGAGCACGGCTAGTATACCAGTTTTACACTCTGCAGAGGTTGTACATCTTTACCCATGAGTCATGATTTACCCTTTCGCCCGAGGTAGCTAATCTCTTAACCCCCTTCCTAGGGAGGTCGGCAGGGATCACTATGAAGTCTTTCAAAAGTTCGTCTAACATGTTAGGGCCGCAAGGTTTCCTTTGCGAGCAGATATAGATACCCCCCTTCCGAATGGCACAATGACGCGCAACCTATACACATAGGGACAGGGGCTCGCACTATACCTGTGTCGGTTCAGCCCCTCCGCCCTTTCGGGTAACCTCTAACAAGCTAGAAAAGGTTTCCATACTGAGCTAAAGCCAGAGCCATTATAGCCCTCATGGTTGCACTGTTGTCCCGGTGATCACTTACAGACAAGATCTCATATAGTTGTTTGTCATCTTTTAACGTTCACTGCATAGCTATTAATCATCTTACAAGATCATGGATTATATCAAGCACTAGCACATCTACAACAAATGCATATCAAGTAGGTAGCAAGGAATCCAGGTAACAATCATCTTTGATTTTGCTAAGGTCGACAAGGTGATAGCATGCATATGATATATACGTGTATTTATGATCCCAAGTTATACTTGCCTTGCTCAAAGCTCTCCTGAGCCGCTGGTCTTCAAAAGCTTGGTCTTGATCACCAACGTACGGCTCACCGTCTATTCCCAAACATCAATCAACAACACGCAATCCAATGGAGACATCCAATGGAGACAATCATACACAAAGCAAACAAGATATAACTAGAACATTACACCAAACAGTGGTAAAACAAGTATAAAATTTTATGAAAATATTCTACGCAGTGCTACGATCACACAAACGTAAAGTTCACGAAAATCGAAATTAAAACGTGAAAGATATGAATTTTCTAAGATTTCCTATAGAGAAATAATTAATTAAATAGTACCAGGAAATTAGAAAGTTTCAAAACAGTAAACTAATATTTCTAACATGTAGAGCATGTAAATACGAATCTAACGAAATTTGAATGGACAAAAACGGAGTTAAAATGAATATTTTATGGGCAAAACAAAATCAATGGCATTTCCGAAGGCGTATTTTGAACTCAGCGGCTGGAATACGCTTTCGCCGATGGAAAACGTATTTAACTTAGGGCGTTGTGGACTGCGGGTCGATTTCCGATTTCACCAGGGGCTCTTTAGGAAAAAGAGCAGCGAAGGGGTATGATCTGTTTTGGGCTCTTGATCTCCGATCGGACAGTTGAGGGCGCTCCCAGGAGGACAACGGCGGGCCGGCGGCCGGCGCCCTGCTCCGGCGCGGTGGCGCGCCATGGGAGCCACCCAGAGCACCGGAGCTCTTCGGTTCCTCGTTTCCGACCACCAAAACTTGAAAGAAAAACTCCGGGAGGTCGAGGGGGAGGAGGCGAACCCACCTAGGTGGTTTACTCGAGCCGAGAGCGGGCGAGGAGGTCGGTCGTGGCGGCGGCTTTCGGCGAGCTCCAAAACGCAAAGAACGCGACGGCTAGCGCTTGGTTTCGCGGCGTGTTTGAAGCAACGGAGTGCGACCGAGATCTAAGACCTTTATAGGGGGCTCGCGGCGCACGGAAATCGATCCCGGGTATCACGGGATTGCTTCGGTGATTTCCACCGAGTCCGGCTCGAAGACGCGCGAGGAAGGGGATGGGAGCGCTGACATGCGGGCCCGGGATGTCAGCGAGCAGAGAGGGAAGAAGGGGAGGAGAGGCGCGGCGCGGGCCGCCTGGCCGCCTGGTGGGCCGCGCTAGCGGGCCAAGGGAGGAGGCGCGGGGGGGGTGTTAGCTGGGCTGCGGCTGCGGCCTGGCTCCAGGGAGTTTCCCCCTTTCTCTCTTTTTTTTTCTTTTCTGTTTTCTTTTTCCAAGACATTTTCCAAATATAATTTTGTGCACAAACAAATAAAATAAAAACAGAAACAACACACAAAAACACTATGCTCCAGCATGAATGAAATATTCAAGTTTCTAAACTTATAATAAATTTTATTTTCCACCAAAACTGCTTATTTTCTAGATTAAATGCTCACAAAAAAATACTTAAATAAATCAAATTAAATCCTATTATTTGAAAATCAAATTTGGGGTGTTACAGGCGGAAGATGACCTGCTCATCATCCGCAACCTACCACTACACCTGGCCGATTCGGCCAGGGCGTGGCTCGAGCACCTTCCCGAGCGATTGATCCACGACTGAGCCAACCTGGTCAGGATCTTCATTGGGAACTTCCAGGGCACATACGTGCACCCTAGAAACTCCTGGGACCTCAGGAGTTGCCGGCAGAAGCCTGACGAGTCTCTCCAAGACTTCATCACGCGTTTCTCCAAACAGTGCACCGAGCTCCCCAACATCACGGACTCCGACGTCATCAGAGCGTTCATCGCCGGCACCACTTGCAAGGAGTTGGCGCACGAGCTCGAACGCAAGAACCCACGAGCACTAGTTAGCTGCTCGACATCGGTACCAACTTCGCCTCCGGCGAGGAGGCAGTTCGGGCGATCTTCTCTGACGGCAACACCAAGGGGAAGTAGAAAGTCAAGGCCACCGAGGCCTCAGGCTCCCAAGACCCCAAGAAGAAGAAGAAGGGTCGCAAAGGGAAGCAGGGTCGGCCGGATGACACCCTTGTCGCCACGACAGATCCCAAGAACGCCAAGCGAACTCCTGCCGGACCTGGTCTCTTCGACGAAATGTTGAAGAAACCATTCCCCTATCATAGGGGCCCCACCAAGCAGACCCTGGAGGAGTGCACCATCCTACGCCGCTTCTACTCCGACGTTTCTCCCAAGGAGAACGCGGAAGAGCCCCCCAAGGACAAGGACGACGACCCTGAGGGGGAAGGCTTCCCCAAGGTCCGACCCTCCACTAGACGTAGGGCATCGTTGGCCCGAACCAGTATAAATCCTTTGTCTCTCTCTTGCATCACCATTCGGGTTAAAGGGCATGCAGACTTATCACTCGTTGGTGCGTGGACTCCGAGTCCAGACACCGACAATTACATGAGCAGAAATAATAATTCATTTAATGACAAGTTAACTATGAACATGGTGAACATTTATATGCATAAAATGATAACAGAGTGTGAATCTTTTCCTTTGTAAACATTTTTCGTGAATGTTGGTAGGAAATAAATTCTAAATCCGTATCGCAAAGGAGATCCTCGCTGAGCCCACCAGGAGGAACACGCACACACAAGTGTTAGCTTACAGCACCTGCAACAGGGTAGAACAAACCCTGAGTACTCAATTGTACTCCGCAAGACTTATCTGTCATGAGAAAATAAAAGACTCCAAGATTATGCAAGGCTATCTGGCTAGTGGGTTACTTGCATAGCAAAAGCATTACTAAGAGTGAATCTTTAAAGTTTATTTTATTAGCAGTCATGATTCATTCTGTTATGAACGAGGTGGATATTTGAGAGATAATTAGGCCTTATGCTTTGCCAAGAGCTTTGGGATAACTAGGCCTTATGCTTTGCCAAGAGCTTGAGAGATTGAGGGAGACTAGAATTGTTTCTTCATAATTCATTGCTTGCTCCATTGTGCCCCATGGGCTGAATATAAAAGGTACATAGGACTAACACCTCTTGTGCCTAGACAATATGGTACTATTCCTATAGACAAATAACTAAAAGAGACACTAATTAACACTAATGGGCTTAAGGCCCAACTAGGACACTTGCGCCCTACAGCGTCCCTCTTTATGCCCATGACATCTCCCCCGCCCTTGGAGACCCAGCTCGTCCTCGAGCTGGAGAGCTGAAGTGAAATAGAGTTAAGCCTTTTACATCTCGGCTTCCCCTTTTTATTGAAGATTAAAATACAAGGATATCCACCTGGATCCCATGGAAAGAGCGCCTCTGCTGGCTTCATTCTGAGATATCTTATGGTTATGTGCACACAAAGGAGTGATCTATGCTATCCAGTGGAGAATTTTCTTCACCGCACCATCAGGGAAAAGAATTAAGTATCAAGGTGGTCCGCTCCTACAGGCATATTCATGCTAAGTTATCTTGTCTTTGAGTTGTATAAGTCAAGAGTTGGTAGTCAAGATGGACCTTGATCAATTACGAATAATAGACGTTTTATGGAAATTTTGTTCACAAGTTATGATCCAGAGAGATAAGTGTTTGCATTTGGAATGCCAGTTGTGAAGTTGAAATAGTTATCAGTATATTTTTCTGTTTCTCTGTTGAAATCCGTGCCTCTTTCGAATCTCGAGGACGAGATTCATTTTAAGGGGGTAGAATTGTAACACCCTAAATTTTGCTCTTTTGGAAAATAGATGAAAATAATTTATTTAGGTATTTTTGTGCTCATGAAACATAGAAAAAAATAATATTTTTCATTAAAATAAAATTTATTATAGGACTTAGCAACTTGTTTGTGCATTCATGCTTGTGCATTCATTTCTATTGTACTGAGCGGTTTTGATCTAAAACTCAAAATGATTCAAATACTTTCAAAGCTAAATTTGACACTAGGTTTTAAATAAAAGAAAAGAAATGAAAAATTTAAAAAATAATAATAAATAAACCCTAAACCCTAAATCCACGGTGAGTTCGCAATCTTGCCCACTTCCTCACCGTGCTATTCCCACCACGAACCGAGGCATGGAACGCCGTATGGCAAAGTCCGGTGAGCATGCGCGAACCGGCCGTGCATCGTGCGTGTTGCTCTGTGCGCTGCTTCATAGTTAGTTTGATGAGATCATGACGACATCACCATGACATCAAAGAAGCATTATGGCCGTTTTTTTTAGAAAAATAAATCCACAAATACAATAGAAATACACTAGCTTGTTTAGGTTGTATTTTCTCTGTTTTAATTCCGTTTTGATCCATTCAAATTTTGTTAGGTTCGTATTTACGAGCTCTACGTATTGAAAGTATTAATTCTCTATTTTGAAACTTTTTATTTTCGCAGTAGCTTTTAATTAATTATTTATCTATAGGAAATCTTGGAAAATTCATAACTTCTACGTTTTAATTCCGATTTTCGTGAAATTTACGTTTGTGTGATGGTAGCGCTGCGTAGAATATTTTGATAAACTTTTATCTTTGTTTTACCACTGTTTGGTGTATTGTTTTAATTATAGCTTGTTTGCTTCCTGTACGATTGTCTACATTGGATTGCGTGTTGTTGATTGATGTTTAGGTATAGACGGTGAGCGATACGTTGGTGATCAAGGTCAAACCTTTGAAGACCAGCAGACTCAGGAGAGCTTTGATCAAAGCAAGTATAACTTGGGATCATCCTTGTTACCTATTCACTTATAATTACACATATATATCATATGCATGCTATCACCTTGTCGACCTTAGCAAAATCATAGATGATTGTTACCTGTATTCCTTGCTACCTACTTGATATGCATTTGGTGTAGATGTGCTAGTGCTTGATATAATCCATGATCTTGTAAGATGATTAATAGCTTTGCAATGAACGTTATAAGATGACAAATAACTATATGAGATCTTGTCTGTAAGTGATCACCGGGACAACAGTGCAACCATGAGGGCTATAATGGCTCTGGCTTTAGCTCAGTATAGAGACCTTTTCTAACTTGTTAGAGGTTACCCGAAAGGGCGGAGGGGCTGAACCGACACGGGTATAGTGCGAGCCTCTGTCCCTATGTGTATAGGTTGCGCGTCATTGTGCCATTCGGAAGGGGGGTATCTATATCTTCTCGCAAAGGAAACCTTGCAGCCCTAACATGTTAGACGAACTTTTGAAAGGCTTCATAGTGATCCCTGCCAACCTTCCTTGATAGTGGGTTAAGAGGTCGACGGGCCTCGGGTGAAAGGGTAAATCATGACTCATGGGTAAAGATGTACAACCTCTGCAGAGTGTTAAAACTAGTATACTAGTCGTGCTCACGGTTATGAGCGGCCTTGGGGGTTCTTGCTGCGCCGACGATGAGCTTATTAAGTTGTTATGTTCATTTGACTATCGTTTATGCTATGAATTAATTATGCTTACACTTGATCATGGCATTAATGGATTATTTATGCTACCTTGACAATTGTTATTTAATTATGAACATGCTATCCACCATTAAAAGCTAAATGCAGTCAAACCAGTGTCAGCTATTTGAGCCTCATGAACCCCTGGTTATACTTGTTGAGTACGATATGTGCTCACTCTTGCAATTTCCCAACACCTCAGGATATGATAATGAAGATGACTGGAATGAGGACTACCGTTATGAGTACTAGGTTTGGAGTCAACCAGTCAACAGTGTCTTTGTGTGGAGCTTCCGTCGAGAGCGTTGTTTACTTTATGCTATCATCTTTGTATGAGACTATGTGATTTACTATGTTCCGCTATGTAATAAACACTGCAATGGTATATTTGAGATTTGTCTACTTATGTGTGCGACTGTTTCTGGGGCACATATGAGTCTTTTATGCATCCTATTTTGTTCTTAAAATATGGGTGTGACAATAGCTTTTGTGAGTAAAAAGTTATGAAGATTTCTTTGCATTGGTCCGTTCTTGACTTCCACTGGTCCATTTTTTACTCTTCTAGTCTGTTTTGCTAGTGTCTTATAGGACTTGCACTGGTTCGTTCTTCAGAGTCCGATTCATCCTTCTCTTCTTCTATATGTCTAAGTACAATCAAGGTACAACACTTAGGTAGTATATAATTCTCATTAATGTTAAAATGAATCTCACAAAGTAGTGCGTGGACCTCTTTGAAAGGTCCTAATATGGCTAGAGGGGGGTGAATAGCCTATTTAAAAATTCTATAAACTCATTAGAGCAAAAGGTTAGTAAATAACAAAGCGAAGCTTTTTGCTCTAGCTCTAAAGGGGTGTTTGCAAGCCACCTACCCAACAATTTTAGTTGCTATGATCTCTATGCACACAAGAACTAAGTCTCTACAAGGTACACTAGTGAATTAAGCTACACAAGGCAAAGTAAGCAACTAAACTAATTACAATAGTTTGTGGTAAGTAAAGGAAAGGATGAGATATTTATACCGCCGTGTAGGGGATGAACCAATCACCAATATAAACAATCACACACCGGGAGAATGCCAATCAAACACAATTGAGACACTGATTTTTCTCCCGAGGTTCACGTGCTTGCCGGCACGCTACGTTCCCGTTGTGTCGACCAACACTTGGTGGTCCGGCGGCTAAGAGGTGTAGCACGAACCTCGTCCTCATTAGGACACCGCAAGAACCGACCCACAAGTGAGGTAACTCAATGACACGAGCAATCCACTAGAGTGGCTTTTGGCACTCCGCCGGGGAATAAGCCCAAGAACCCCTCAAAAATATCACCTTGATTGGGGGTGGACACAATCACCAAATCCCCTCACCAATCAACAAATCCACAACCGTCTAGGTGACGGCAATCACCAAGAGTAATAAGAAATCCACAATTGCAATCACCATCTAGTGCCACAAGAATGAAATCACAAAAGCACAACACTAGGGTTTCCCCAAACCTCTCACCAATGAGCACCAAGCTATGGAGAAGGAGAGGAGAGGAAGGAGATGCACTTGAAGCTCTCAGATCTGTCACTTGAGCTCAATCTCTCACTTGAATGGAGCACAAAGCTTAGGGAGTGAGAGAGGAGGAAGGGAGAGCTTTCTCTACTCTTTAGAAGAGTCACCGAAAGTCAGAAAATGTGTTCTATTCGAGTTGCCCCGTCAAAAACGAAGGAAACGAGTACTTATAGTGTGGCACCGGAAGTTTCGGTGCCTAGGACCGGAACTTCCGGTCTGACCAGATCTGACCGTTGGAGCCTCGGTCCAAGCAGATCTGACCGTTGTGGCCAAGCAGATCTGACCGTTGTGAGAGACTCGGACCCATCGGAAGTCCCACCGGAACTTCGATCGGAACTTCTGGTCAAAGACCGGAAGTGAATCCTGACGCGCGAGGGCATGTACAAAGGCTCCTATGTGGACTTCCTTTCAAGGACCGGAACTTTCGGTTGTGGACCGGAACTTCTGGTCATGGACCGGAACTTCCGGTCAGACACCGGAAGTATTTTCTCAAACGCGAGCGCACCTCTAACAGCCCAACCGGAACTTCCTGTCAGGCTGACCGGAACTTCCGGTCAGGCACCGGAAGTACCACCGGAAGTTCCACCGGAACTTCCGGTCCTGCATTCTCCGCACCACCTCAAAACTTGTTAGGATGCTAACTTCTAGCTCCGAACTCCGAATTCGATGATCTTGGACATTTCGGATAGCTTACTCAGAGGGCTATACAATCCATATGGATACTCAATCCAAATCATAATGGATCAAAGCAGTATTTCAATATAAAAGTCATCCTAATGTCCGAAGAACACCGAAAAGCCTCTTTCTCTTCTCCAAGTTGAACAAAATCAACTCCAACACCTTCTCCTTTGCAAATGTGCCAACACCACCAAGTGTACACCACCATGTACATGTGTGTTAGCATTTCACAAACATTTTTATAGGCTTTCTCATGCATCTCACCACGTCACTAAGCGCTAGGTATATGCAAATGAGACTCACACTTTGTGGCACTAGATAACCATTGCAATTAAAGATTTCCCCTCTTTATAGTACGGTTATCTATCCTAAATCCACTCACACCCGCTAGGTGTCTTGAGTGGTAAAACAAAACGGCCCTAATAAAAATACCTTTGCCTTGAGCCCATTTTGTTTTTCTCTTTCTTCTTTTCCAAGTTGGAGCACTTGAATATCATCTTTTGGTCACCTCCATCACCATGACCATCATCTAGCTCCATCACTTGGTGTGTACCAACCTATCCTTATATTTCACTCATGACAAGTTAGTACACATAGGTTTCATCAATTATCCAAAACCAAACTAGGAATTTCACTCTTGTTGTAGCTTCTTTGCACGACTACGTGTAACCGGTCCATCGATGACTTGGGCTGGTGTCGGTGTAGGTAAAACTTGAGCAGTTGTAACTTAACTTGGAGCTTGTGATATCTTGCTTGCTGGCATGGTCATATCATCCTCCCCCTCTTGAAAAGGAGTCATCCTCGACTCGTCCAATCCAAAGAAAGGAGATAAATCGGCGATATTGAAGCTTGTACTCACACCATACGTACTTGGGAGATCAATTTCATATGCATTGTCATTGATCTTGCAAAGCACTTTGAATGGGCCATCGGCTCGGGGTTGCAGCTTGCTCTTGTGTTGTTCAGGAAGGCGATCCTTGCGCAAGTACACCCAAACCAAGTCTCCCGGTTCAAATAACATTGGTCATCTTCTCAATGTTTGCTTTAGCTTGATCATGAAGCGCCTTGAAAAATTCTGCTTGCTTGCTTGCATCAAAGTTCACATGTTCCTACATAGGCAAAGGCAAAAGATCGATGAGAGCAGTAGGTTTGAACCCATAGACAATCTCAAATGGATAAAATTTTGTGGTCGAATGTACTGCCCTGTTGTATGCAAACTCCACATGAGGCAAGCTTTCTTCCCACAATTTCAGATTCTTCTTTAGGACCGCTCGTAGCAATGTTGACAATGTGTGGTTCACAACTTCGGTTTGTCCATCCGTTTAAGGATGACACATTGTGGAGAACAACAGCCTTGTCCCTAGTTTTCCCCACATGGTTTTCCAAAAGTAGCTCAAAAACTTGGTATCATGATCAGACACGATGGTACGTGGCACTCCATGTAGACGCACAATTTCCCTGAAAAACAATTCAGCAATGTGTGAAGCATCATCGCTCTTATGACAGGGAATAAAGTGTGCCATTTTGCTAAATCTATCAACCACAACAAATATGGAATCCTTTCCCCTCTTGGTTCATGGTAAACCAAGGACAAAGTCCATAGAAATGTCCTCCCAAGGTACACTAGGAATAGGTAGAGGAGTGTATAAACCATGAGGGTTCAAATGGGACTTAGCTTTGTGGCAGGTTTCACAGCGAAGAACATGCCTCTCCACATCTCTTCTCATCTTAGGCCAAAAGAAATGGTCGGTCAGTACTTGTTCTATTTTCTTTGGACCAAAATGGCCCATAAGTCCTCCTGCATGAGCTTTTTGCACTAGCAAAATGCGAATAGAGCAATGTGAAATGCAAAGTTTATTAGCTCGAAATAAAAAACCATCATGCAAATGAAAATTTTCCCATCCCTTGCTGCCAATATACTTAGAATATGGTTCAGCAAAATATGAATCATTAACATATAATTCTTTTATACTTTATAATCCAAGAATTTTAGTATCAAGTCGTGAAAGCAAAGTATGACGTCGAGACAAAGCATCAGCTATAATGTTATCTTTCCCTTTCTTGTACTTGACAACATAAGGAAAAGACTCAATGAACTCACTCCATTTTGCATGCCTTCGGTTCAGTTTTAGTTGGCCTTTAAGATGTTTCCAAGATTCATGGTCTGAATGTATCACAAATTCTTTAGGCAAAAGGTAGTGTTGTCAAGTTTCCAAACTCCTAACAAGAGCATATAATTCTTTATCATAAACTAAGTAATTCAGAGTTGGACCACTTAGCTCTTCACTGAAGTATGCAATCGGCCTCCTTTCTTGCATGAGAACACCACCAATTCCTACACCACTTGCATCACATTCAATTTCAAATGTCTTACCGAAATCTGGAAGTGCAAGAAGTGGGGCTGTTGTCAACTTCATTTTCAGTTCTTCAAATGCCTTCTCTTGTGCTTCTCCCCATTTAAAAGGCACTTCTTTCTTTGTCAACTCATTGATTGGAGCAGCAATGGTGCTAAAATCTTTCACAAATCGCCGGTAGAAACTAGCAAGTCCAAGGAAGCTACGCACTTGGCTTGCATTTTGTGGAGGTATCCACTCACGAACAGCTTTGATCTTATCCTCATCCACCTCCACACCATGTCCTAAAACAACAAAGCCAAGAAAGACTACCTTGTCAGTGCAAAATGTGCACTTGTCAAGGTTAGCATACAACTTTTGCTCACGTAGGACAGCAAGCACACTTTGGATATGCTCAACATGTTCATCAAGAGACTTGCTGTAAATTAATATATCATCAAAGTAAACCACAACAAACTTGCCAATGAAAGATCTAAGCACATGATTCATCAATCTCATAAAGGTACTTGGTGCATTAGTCAATCCAAAGGGCATTACCAACCATTCATACAACCCCATCTTGGTTTTAAAAGTTGTTTTCCACTCGTCTCCTTCTCTCATTCTGATTTGGTGATAGCCACTTCTCAAGTCAATTTTAGTGAAAATTATTGCACTACTAAGTTCATCAAGCATATCATCAAGTCTAGGAATGGGATGCCTATATCTTACTGTGATGTTATTAATAGCTCTATAGTCAACACACATTCTCCATGAACCATCTTTTTTTGGAACTAAAAGAACAGGGACTGCACAAGTTGAAAGACTTTCCTGCACATACCCTTTTCTATTCAACTCTTCCACTTGTTGCTGAATTTCTTTTGTTTCCTCCGAATTGGTGTGGTATGCAGCTCGGTTTGGAAGTGAAGCACTAGGAACAAGGTCAATTTGATGTTCAATTCCTCTCGTAGGTGGCAGCCCTAGTGGTACCTCTTCTAGAAAGACATCCTCATATTCCTATAGCACATTAAAAATAACACTTGGCAAAGTAGAGGATAAGTCGTTAGTGGAAAAAATTTTCCTTGTACAAGAGTACAAAGAATGTGGCATTGGGTTCACTCAATTCTTTTAAATCCCCCTTCCTAGCCAACATAACTAATCCCTCTTTTCTCTTTGTCTTGGTTGTTTGTGGCTGTGGGGTTTTATTTGGCTTTGGAAACACTCCCTCACTATTTTTGTGGGTCACTCGCAAGTGGTTCTCACTCTCTCGCTGTTTTCTTTTTAGATCATCCTTCAAAATCTCCTCCGATGTCAAAGGGAGCAAAGAAATTCGCTCTCCTTTGTACATGAAAGCCAGCTTGTTGGTTCTTCCAAAGATCTGAACATTACGATCATATAACCATGGTCTTTCTAGCAGCAGTTGGCATGCTTGCATATGCACCACATTACACTCCACATGATCATTATACCTCCCAATAGAGAAAGGAACTGTCACAACATGGTTCACACACAGCGCACCACAATCATTCAGCCACTCCATCTTGTATGGTTTAGGATGATGCCTTTGTTTTAGCTCCATTCTATCAACCAATTCTTGGCTAGCAATATTGTTGTAGCTGCCATTGACAACAATAATTCTACACAACTTTTCTTTGACCATGCCTCGAGTGTGGAAAAGATTGTGTCGTTGCCCATTCTCTTCCTTTGCAGCAGTAACACTAAGCACACGAACAGAAATAAAGCAGTTGTTATCACCTTCATCGGGTTGGATCTCATTATCATTGTTTTCATGATCCTCGTCATATCTTGGACCTTCTTCCTCATGATCACTTTCAGATTCCCATTCACCATTCTCATTCACAATCATGGTCCTCCTACTAGGACATTGTGCAGCAATATGTCTATGACCATGGCACTTGTGGCACACAATTTCTCTACTACGTGCAGGGGAAGTAGTAGCTGAAGAAGCAATAGTTGGGGCTGCTGCACTTGTAGCAGGTCGCTGCTGATTTGCAGGAGATGATGTTGTAAAAACCACCATCTTTGAAGGAGCATTAGATGAAGAGGGCCTAGATGTAGCACCTTGGGACTGTCCCCCACCGAAAGAAGTGTTGGACTGCTGCTTACGCCATGGGGCTGCAATAAAATGACTTGCATAAGATTTTCCATGTGTCTCTTGCTGAATTTTTCTTTCAGTATGCATGGCTTGATCAACAAGGTCTTGCAAAGTATGGTATGGAAACATCTCAACAAAACCAGCAATTTGTTCATTGAGACCACCCAAAAATCTTGCCATTTTTTTACTCTGGATCCTCTCTAATTCCAGTCCGCACTAACAGCAGCTCCATCTCCTTATAATACTCATCAACCGATCTTTTTCCTTGCTTCAACATTTGTAACCTATTGCGAAGGTCACGCTGATAGCTTGACGATACAAATCGCCTTCTCATCACTTGCTTCATCTCTTCCCATGTGTTGATATATTCATGGCCCAACACAAGTTGATTCTCTTGTATCTGATTCCACCAAGTCAGAGCATAACCAGAGAATTCCACTGAAGCAAGATTAACATGCCCCTGATCAAAGAGATTATGCACTCTGAAAATTTGATCACACTGCTCAGCCCACTCAAGATATGCGTCTACATCCTCCCTTCCAGTGAATTTTGGGATACTCAACTTGACACGAGCAATGTTGTCTAGGTCTTCCCTATTACGACAACCATGATGATGCTCCCTATCTCCATGTGATGAGAACATCGCCACGCTGGATACGTTGACACCATCGTCTTTTCCAAGTTGCAATTCATCTCCAACTCAGCTACCATGTCACTCTCGGATTCAGCAAACATGTCACCAGTGTTTTGATCATAACATCTTCATACGACATCGAAACGGGGTGATCTTGGACTCGTTGGAAAGGGGACAACAACGTTGTCGTTTTGGATCTAGTCCCAGCTCCAGATCCTTTGTGGATTAATCCTTATGTTACGCCAAGGTGCTGCGTCATCTTTTTTGGGCCAACTTGGTCATGTATCAAATTCGGGCCTTAAGCCCATGTTGTGGGCGCCTCCCCCTGGTCGTCTCCAACCCTAGGTAGTTTCTCCTTTATATTCCATGCAGCTGCCGCTGTTTAGACTTGGGTTTTGTTTAGAGTGTAGTTTTTCCATCGAGAAACTGAATCATTCATTGTAACTGTGGTGACAAATCCTTTTATAGTGATCCAGGGCCCCTATTCTTGATCTCCTCCACTGTGTCGATTAGTCCTTTGGAACCGAGTTCTTGAATCCTCATTGAATATTCACGTCATTTACATCTACAATTTCAGATTGCGTGTTTATACTTTCTTGCTTGTGCTCTTCGATTCGTTTGCAGGAACAGCCTTCTTGGCGAGGTCAATCAAGTTGTGCTTGGTTGATAACCAATGGAGCAGTGGTGTAACGGTTGCAGGGTTCGAATCGTGTCGATTTGAAGCCGGATCGCGAACGTCGAGTTCTCCACAATCGAATTTATTAACTACCTCGGAAGATCGGGCTTGGTCTCATCACCATGATTAGCGCGCCGCCGATGATCATGGCGCCGCCCGTGCAGCCCATCATTTGCAAAGGGATTCTCATCAGGCCTCTCTTCTTGATCAAAGTTATCAAATTCTTCATCATCAAAATGAACACAATGGCCACGACCATGCCCATGAGCTTGTCCTCCGTCTTGGCCATGATGACTGTTGACGGTCCTTAAGTATCAAATTTAACTATAAAATAAACAAAGAAAAGGATCCAAATGAAATCAACATCGAGACTTAGGGTTTTATCTGACAGAATTCCATGAGTTTTGGTGTTTGTCTATTTCTGCAGGGGGTTATCAGGAAATAAGGAAGAAAGGCACACACGTCGGGATTACATAGAGATATTAACGTGCCGCGCAATTATCTTACATCTAGAAGACTCCAGAAGCCACGGGAAGGAAGCGGAGACCGAACGGAGTCAGGGACAGGGCGCCCGCCCAAGTCCTTAGGGCGCCCGCCCACCTATTTCGGCCAATCACGCTCAATCTCGCGGATTATGTTCCACCGACCTAAAGGATCAAGAATAACCGTTCAATCAATGTCGGTTTGATCCGACGGCCCAGGTTCACTTGAGGGGACTATAAAACCAGACCCCCTGGCCCCTGGAGGAGGCACACCCCCTTGATCATTATTCATTATTCATAGACAGAGCAAAAGCTAGGGTTTAGAGATGAGAGCTCTCCTCTCTTCTGTAAACTAGAGTAGATCTAGATAGTAGCGAGATGGAGAGCGAAGGAGGATTAGAGGAGAGGCCGGCCTGTCGGTTCTTCCTCCGGTTGTACTTCGCCATGATCAAGCTCTAATCAAGCTTGCTCATGGGATGACTCTGGTAATCTACTTCTAATTCATTATGCAATTACTAATCACGTATGTTCTGGTTCACAACTCTTTTGAGTACTTCTAATCTATAGGACCCTATAGGTTAGAGTTGTAGTATAGGTGTAAGCGTGGTGCTTAGACCTAGATTACTTGTGGATATCCCCTGACTAGCTGGATCGTGTGGTAGGCCGCGTAGGTGACAGTTACGTTGGTCCCCTGTAGTCCGCCTCTCGTTAGCAGGACGGGTAGGGTTTATCGGCCTATGGATAAGCATCCTTTGTGGTGTACTCTTATCACGTGGTTCGTCTCAGACATAGACATACCCCTTTGAAGTAGAGAAGCCATAGTTATCCTCTCTATTCTGCTACCATCGCCCATATACTAGAATTGCTCTACTCTCTATTCCTATATTATCACTCACTGTTATCTTACCTTTAATATTGTTCTTATTCGATTCTACCATCTTTCCTATTCACACCTATTTACTTATCTTGGTTAAGTTAGAGCGTAGATCAGTTCTCCCGTTTCCCTGTGGATACGATAAAACCTTTAACCGGGTAAAAGCTTCAACGGTATCCGTGCGCTTGCGGATTATCTGTGTGCGTATAAATACCATAGGACAGTCTAGTGCCACGCTGGGGATGACAACCTAGTATTCAAGTGGTGTTAGCAAGTGTCAACAAGCATTTTTGGCGCCGTTGCCGGGGAAACGGTTGCTGAGTTGACTACGAACTAGTTTAATCATTTTATAAAAAATAAATAAATAAATAAATAAATAAATAATATATTTTCCCCTTATCCTTTGCCTCATCTCTGCTATTCTTTCTTCTTATCTAATCCTTGATCTCTGGTCTATTATGAATTCAAACATGTCTATCTATGAATTTCATAGACCTATGGGCACACATCTCGAACCACCAAAATCTTCAAAGCCTATCATAGCATCTAGTTTTGAGATAGACCCCGAATACATAGAATTTATTCAAAAACAACCTTTCTCAGGAAAAGGTGAGGAAAACCCATACACACACCTAAGAGAGTTTTATCGAGTCTGTGACCTCCTTCGCATAGAAGGCATGTCCGATGAGACCCTTAAATGGAAGCTCTTTCCGTTCTCTTTAACGGGAAAAGCTAGACATTGGTATAAACTCAAAGTAGGGAGTGTTCATGGAGATTGGAAGGAGTTATATAGTAGTTTTCTTTCTAAATATTTTCCAATCTCCAAAGTGGTGGAACTTCGGCGTGAGATTCTTTCTTTTAGACAACTGGAAGAAGAATCTCTTGGCAAATCATGGGACCGCTTTATTAACCTTACTCTCACTGGCCCAAAACTTTCTATTCCAGAAGAAGTTCTTCTAATTCACTTTTTTGAGGGCCTTAGTAGGAAAAATAAGCAAACCCTTCATGCGGCCTCTGGAGGATCTTTTCACCACCTATCCGCTAGTGAAGCTTGGAATTTGATTGATTTAATGAGCGGAAAGTCTCCTAGCTTTTATATCCCTGAGAAAGAGAAAGAACCAGTTCCTAGACAAGAAGAAGAAGTTTCGATAGCCAGATCACAACCACTTCAATCCCAAACTTTAGCTATCGATCCTAAACCATCAATACCCCAAAATTCTCCAAGGGAGGAAGGAATTCCGACCTTAAATCTTTTAGATGCTGATGGTTTAGACTTCTGGTTCTATAAGAGACCTTCAAGCAGGGATAATTTAAATCATTGCAATAATGTTTCTCTTAGAGAATGTCCTGGTTCCTGTCATGAAGAAGTCGAGGATGACATATCAAGTGAAGGAGAGCTAAGCCATATAGACAATTCTATCTACTCCCCTTCCATGTTCACAAGTTCTAAATCCATCCTTGACCTTAGAGATCCCTCTTATCCCTCTTCTTTTCAGTCTCATGATGATCCTAGCAATTCACCAAGATGACCAAACCATAGGAGTCATGAAGACCATAAGCATGGCATCTCAAGTAATGCCATAGAAGGAGAGCTAAGCCATATAGAAAATTCTAACACCTCCCCTATTTTGATCACAAGTTCTAAATGGCTAGAATGTGTAGAATGGATGGATAAGGAAGAAGCCTTAATGGGTTCTGACTTTGGCTCAATTTCAAATGGTGAGTTCTTGACTCCCTTTGAAGATGAGATTCATCCAACTACAGAAGAGGACATAGGTGAGACCAATCCAGGAGAAACTCCGAACATTCAGATTAGAGACGAAGATAACATTAATGAGCATGGAATTTATTTCATAGCCACTTCGTTTACTCCATGCTCATATGCAACATCTTCCCAATCTATTGGTCTCTCCAACATCACCACACTTGAGATCTCCAACCCCCTCTTCCTTTCTATTTATAAAAAACTTTAAAAGGGCGGTTGTCGATGCATATGTCTATAATAAATATTGCAGATCTCGTTGAGTTGATCTAGATATAGGTTGGCGTCGGAGGGGAAACCACTTCGCCAACATAAACTGATGGTTTCCCAAGGACAAGCTTAGTGTCTTAAAATAAGCATTGATCAGATCGTAACATGAGCCTTTAATTATTTGCAACATTACCTTGTGTATTGAGCATATAAGGATAATTGTAAAAAAAAATATTCCTTCGGGTATTCTTGTCACTAACCTTTCTAAGATTGGAGCAAGAAGATCGGATGAATGACAAGCACAAAGTATGTCCAACCAATCATCATACAACATTGAATTAAATTCATCCAAACTTGAATTTTGCAAAATTCAAGCTTGGGGGAGTACTTTACATAAAAACATCCTTTGCCATGTTGCTATGCTGGTTGTCCCTACCTTTGAGACATGCTCAATTTGTTAAATACTAATCACACTACTTCATCTCCACTTGAGTAGATCTCTATAAATACTGTCATGCTACCTTTGTCTATTTACTAGCAAGTGTTGGTTTGGAAGTACTCGCCATACTTCCATTGGCTTTTAAATTAAGCATGGTGCTTAGGTTAAATAGCTTTCCTTAATCTGATTAGACATGGAGTCTAGTTCGGTTATTGAACTAAAAACTGCTTGTGTAGACATTGGTATATTTTTGTCGGACTAACCCCTGCAGAAAAATTTTCAATATCGATTTGGGAAGTCCTGAGATAAACTCACATCAGAGACGAAGAAAGTGACACATGAAGTTTAACAATTTGCACAAGGACATAGCTCATTCATCATAGAGAGATGATCCATGGAGGGTGCCACAAACACAATGCACAACCGCTAAGAAAGGAAAGCTTCCACAAGGTGATACTGTACCATCACTCTTCAAGCAAGGCAACATCTTAAGGTACACTACGAGCACAAACACACTGAGCAAGATACTGCTAACACCGCACTTCGAACTGCTGGGCAAACGAAGAACATGGGTGACACCGTATTAAAAGGTGCAGACGTCAAGGTCCGCACCTGAATCAAATGACGCACCTGAAGAATGAACACGATGAGAAGTCTTGACAAGAAGACTTAAAACATTGAACCCTCGCCGAAAGGTAAGATTGGTAGTTATCCATATTTATCCTTTCTGCATTCCCTTTTCCATTTAATTATTTACTTTCCTTAAATAGATTATTAGTTAATCATGCTATCTTGAAAAGAAAATAAAAATGTTAAAAAATACTAAGCCCCATGTGAGTATACGAGTGGCATAAAACCCATAAGTACCTTCACTGTGGTGGCATAAAAATAAAATAAATATTTCTTTTCTACTTTATAAAATAAAAATATAAAAACAGGAAGTAATATTTATTGAGGAAGCTCAACGTGATGAAGGCTAGATATTTATGCTAACACTTAATTAGTTCCACAAGCTTTGTTGTCTATTTGAGCTCCACAGAATTTAAGAATCAAGAAGACTAGCAGACGGAGGACATTCTAATCGCTGTCAGAATGCTGCTGACTTTCAAATACACCTCTGCCACCTGCTAGCTACATCAAGAGAAATTACGTCAAAATTCAGCTTGGGGGAGAGCACCCCCATTTATCTCGCTAAGTATTTCTACCTATCTTTATACTTATATTATATTAGAATATTAAAATACATAAACTATGAAAAACCAAATAAAGATTTTGTGCTTATATATATCTTTTGCTTAGTGTGTTTAATAAATAAATAAAGTGGCTATGCTAATCTGAATCTTAATAATAAAACTCTAGCATGGATATGATGAATAGTTGCTCTGCCTAATTTGCAAATTTGAAGTTCTCTCTCAAGTTTAGACATAACTGTTATAATTTAAAGCTTGCTCTATCTAAACTTGTGGGATGAAAGCTTGATCTGAAATCTAAGTTGTTAACGGATATGATATGGGAAGGTTGAGCTGTTGTTTATCTATTCCTAGAGATGCTAGAATTCTGGAGAATTTTATCTTTGAAAAATCTTTAAAATGTTGCATGATGAGTTCCTGTATGATGAGAGTTTAAATTCCTACCACAGCCATATATACATGCTTGCTAGACTTTGAGCCACACATTTATTATTTACTGCTTATGAGCATTGAGTGTGGTCAAACTGTGTAGACCCTTAGGAGCTTGTCATGTGGTTAAATCAAGATTCACTTGCACATTCACTCATATATGCTACTTCTACTCCGGAAGTACCATCCACATATATCCATCCATTTCCATCTCCAGTTTCACCCAAAATCATTCTACTCCTAATCCGGGAGAGAATTGCCAAAAACATTTTCTTATCCCTGTTATTCCCTGTAAAATAAATACTCCAGTTATTTTGGTTACTACCACTTGCTACATTATTTAAGGAGATGAGTGCACTGAAAAAAAAAGAAAAAAAAAGAGAAAAGAGAAGAAAAGAGAAAATAATAATAATAAACGAGGAAATAAAAAGGGGCAAGTGCCTGGAACCTCGAAAGAAAAGAAAAAGAGTGAGACAAGAGGTAAAAATGGACAAGTGTCCGACAGTAGAATTAGGGGTACAGGATACCCATCTGAGAGAAAAGAAAAAGAAGAGCATCTCATTCTCCTCATAAAGTTTCAAAAAGCAAGGAAGGTATGTATCCCCTCATAAGAGCAAAGTAGAATTAGGCTTCCACCACCATTGTTATCACCATCATCACTATACACCATTCATTCGCCACACATGCACATCTTGATTTGGCTTATTGATTTGTTTCTTTGGATCCATGGTTTGACTATACAATAAATGTCTTGTAAGTATGTATACTTTATCTCCCACCTATGAGCTCCAGATATTAAAGCCTTATTAGAGTAGGGTGAGAGAGAAGACAATGTCACTATGCCTTATACCACAAATACCACATATCTTGAGAGAAGGCATATACCATCACTGCCTTGGTAAGGATCCAGAAATACCACAAAAGAGAGATATGAGAGAGTCATACAAAGGAATCTCTGAGTTTTATTTGAAAATCTGCAAAAACTCCAGAGCTATAGCTGATCAAGAATAAGAGACATGGCACTTGGCTAGACTGTTCTATCTTTTAACTACTCAAGACAGAAGTGACGGTTACAAGTCCCATGGTGAAAGGTAAAGTAAGTAAGTTTTAAGTCTTGACAGTTTACTCTAACTCAGAGATGAGACCTCATTTAAAAGCATGTGTACCGTCAATTTTTAAAGATATTACAACAACTTATGATCCATAGCTGAGTCTCCTTGCTCAGGGACGAGCAAGAGGTAAGCTTGGGGGAGTTTGTTGACGGTCCATAAGTATCAAATTTAACTATAAAATAAACAAAGAAAAGGATCCAAATGAAATCAACATCGAGACTTAGGGTTTTATCTGACAGAATTCCACGAGTTTTGGTGTTTGATTATTTCTGCAGGGGGTTATCAGGAAATAAGGAAGAAAGGCCCACACGTCGGGATTACATAGAGATATTAACGTGCCGGGTAAAAGCTTCAACGGTATCCGTGCGCTTGCGGATTATCTGTGTGCGTATAAATACCATAGGACACTCTAGTGCCACGCTGGGGATGACAACCTAGTATTCAAGTGGTGTTAGCAAGTGTCAACAATGACCAGCCCGCCTGCCACCACCACGACAATCTCTGAAACGGTCATGTCCTGCACCAGAATTTTCAGCACCAGATTCATTAGATTGATGCCGAGGTGAGGTATACGTGCATCAAGCATCCTCTCCATGGCCTGCAAGAGTGAGCATGCCATTTGGTGCAACTCAGCCCATGCAACAGGGGGTTCTTCTTCTCCATGGCGATCACCATGAATACTTGAGTTGGATCCTGTCATGTTAGCACTAAAGCAAAATATAGTGGAATGGGTAAATTTATGGAATCACACAACCTCACCTCTTACTTACCAATGCACTTTCCAGTTCTTAAGCACAGTGAATTTTGCTAGTGTAGCAGCTCAACAGAAGTGATTCTGAGGTCGCAAGGATTACAAGTCGAATGTCCTGGTTTCAATTTTTTGGTGGAGCTATAGGTGGCTAAACAAGGGAGGCTACAGTACTGAAAATCAAGTGGTTTGATGTGTTCAACACATTTAATGTTGCTGGTATATAAATCACCAAGAATCTGAATATGTAAACTGAATTTTTTCAGTAAGCAAACCGCAATACAACCCTTTCCTCTTCTTCTACTTTTTCTATTCTTTCTCTTTTCTTTCTCCGAATTTTTTTCTCTGATTTTTTTAACTCTTTTTTTTATTCTAACAGAGGTGCGGATAATAAATGAAACACAACACAATATATGTAAAGAGGGTGACTAGCAACTTGATGAACACAAAAACACAAGATAACAGTACCGTTAAAGGGCTTTGGATTTTTTGTGGCTTTTTCAGTGGACTATAGGTGATGAGCAAAATAGTAACAAACGATAGATAAACTAAAGGTAGATATGTGGATGATTGTGAGACCTACCGTGACAACAAAAGCTTTTATACCAGTTGATAGGTACCGATATGAATCGGCACGAGGGTGGCCCGATCTTCACGACAGTAGATCATAAGAACAAGGATAACTTGCTGCGAACAGCAGGTAACTAGCTTTATACCTGACAAAGGTTGGATGCGACGAAGCGATGGGGAGAGAGGCATCGAAGCTGCGAAGACTTCGACTCGATCTCCGAACAACCAAAGCATAATCCGGAACTAATCTACACAATACAGCGCAGCCGAACAAAAGCCGTAGAGCATGAAGTAGGGGAACCCAGAGGATTCACTTCACAAGTCTAAGAAGAACAAGAAAGAATAAAGGTTGAGTAAGGCACTCAGCAGCGCGGCTGCAATATCATGTAGTTTATTAAAATGATCAAGGGTACCTAATAGCTTAGAGGTAGGGAATATTTATACTAGGAACAACCCTCCTAGATAGATATGAAAACGAAATAGAGTTTCTGAGGGAAGGCAATGTGAAAGGTCCCTTCGGAATGGATTCCCGAACTGGCTTCGCATGACTGTTGGCCTCCAGATCAGTTTCCGATAAACTGACCATAACTTCTTATTGGGAAGTACAAATGATGAACCATTTCTTGGGTGTGAAACTGGACTCAAAGGGATTTCCAGCAATGTATGCCAACTAGCATGAAACATTGTAGATTGGTACAATTTTACTAGGCAAGTTGTACCAACATTCTGTCACGACAGACTATTGACCTTCTGAGCAGTCTGTACTAATTCTGGTCTGCAGGCAATATGGGGATTCCAAACTGGTCGCCACTAGATTCATTGGAAAGTAGACTCGACAGGCTTTCCATCAAGTCCTCATGGGCCTTCATAGCTTTTGTTAGTGAAATGTTATGAAGATTTATTTGCACTGGTCCGTTCTTGACTTCCACTGGTCTGTTTTTGACTCTTCTGGTCCATTTTGCTAGTGTTTTATAGGACTTGCATTGGTCCGTTCTTCAGGGTCCGATTCATCCTTGTATTCTTCTATGTGCCTGAGTACAATCAAGGTACAACACTTAGGTATTATATAATTCTCATTAATATTAAAAATGAATCTCGCAAAGTAGCGCGTGGACCTCTTGTTGTAGCTTCTTTGCACGACTACGTGTAACTGGTCCATTGATGACTTGGGTTGGTGTCGGTGTAGGTAAAACTTGAGTGGTTGTAGCTTGACTTGGAGCTTGTGACATCTTGCTTGCTGGCATGGTCATAGCAGTCCTGCTGCACCAGGCCACACCACACACGCTCACCGTGAGGTTGCTACACCGCCCTCCTCGATGGCCGCACATTGCACTACTATAGGAAAACTTAACCGTGGTAGGCAAAAACTGCCACGGTCATAAGGTCACGGTTAATCATGGGTTAACTGAGGTGGTTTTCAAAACTACCACGGTTAAACTATTAATCATGGCGGGCTACTTAAGGAACCTGCCACGGTAAATACGCATTAACCGTGGCGGTTGCCTTACGCAGCCCACTTAGGGCTTTAACCATGGCGGTTGTCTTATGTAGCCTGCCTCTGTTAAAGCTTTAATCGAGGCGATTGTTTTTATCTGCCCGACTCTGTTAATATTTGTTTCACATTTAGAAAAAACTATTTTGAATTCAGATTCAAAACCTATTTCAAATTCAGATTTCAATGTTGCTAATGTTATTTTTCACGCAAAATTTTGATAATGTTAATAGTACCAAATAAGATGACAAACATATATATATATACATTCATGCATGTTAATTTAAAATAACCAACATTAATATTAGTGACCACATCATTGTTTTTTATAAACACATATCATTCACATCATTTATGCATACATGGTTCTACATATCATCTAAGGAGGGCAATAAATAATCATTCATTTGTAACCCTTTTCCTTGTCACTCCAGTTTTTGATTCTCTTGAACTTTGGATCTCGAGCTAAGTCACCTTCCTTGTTGAAGAATGTTCGACCTTCATGTGCGGCCTCGGTGATAAACTTACATATATCTACTACAGTTTGTCTGAACTGAGGGTTGACCTTCTCCTTTCCCACCAACCTTGAGCTTTCTTAAGTTGTCGCCAACTACTGTTATATCTGCTGCACGTCCTCAGATACTCACAAACATACAATCCACATGAAACTGAGCCATAGGGTTGTTTGGCGCACTGCACGATACAACTAGTAGTGAGTAGAGTATAGTATTGTAAAAGTAGTAGTAGTGTAGTAGTAGTAGTAGTAGTAGTAGTAGTAGTAGTAGTAGTAGTAGTAGTAGTAGTAGTAGTAGTAGTAGTAGTAGTAGTAGTAGTAGTAGTAGTAGTAGTACATTATTAGTATTGCTACTTACCGGGAAATCACGCTTGTTTTTTTAGTTTTTTGCCATTCTTGATCTTTGACTTTTCAGATCTCCGATCATAGCACTCAGGATCTTCCACGTACTCCTTATAAGCACTGTACCAAAAAATACTAGTGTCAACAACAATTTGAAGACGTTTATATGTTAACTGTAAATGAATAAGAATAAGTTCTATCACTTACTATCTCAAAACGCTTTCAAAGTGCTTGTACCCTGCTTTGTTTGTTCCCCGTAAGGAGTCTAATGTGCAGGCCCTTCCATCTTGACGATAGATTATAAATGCTATCCAGTGACCCGTGATGCCATGACTGCACCATTCAGACGATACAAATTTCAAATGGTCAAATATGAGAAGTCATGGTCTTAGTTACAATATATATGATCAAAGTATCTTTTGTTCTTACCCGAACTGGTGGGCGGCCATGATGCATCCATCTCCTCGGACCTTCTTCATGGCCTCATAGATATACATTCCCGCTCGATACCTATATTCGATTAGTAGATCTTTCCTATATTTTGCTCTCTCTTTCGCATTTAAGTTCACCAAGTCTTCATGAGTATCGGGTATATCGTAACCGACAATTGTTCTCTCTGTAAGAAGGATCAGAGATAGATAGGTAATACCCTTGTTTAACTCTTTGCTTACGTAGGCTTGCATCCTGCAAGAAGTAATCATGGCATTATTAGTTTGAGTGTTAAAGTTCCCATAGCAATGATCAGATTCTATCAAAGATGTAAGTAACTTACAAGGCAAATATGGTGACTTGGGACACGTCGAGGTCCTTTTGCCGTAGTAGACTATGCATGTCATGGAAATCTACAACGACTACACCATCCGTGGGCATGTGGAAGTACTCAGCCGGAATGTCGATGACAAAGTTGTGTAGGCCTAATTTTGCGGCTTCCATGTACCACAAATGGAACCTCCTTACCTTCCACCTCTCTTCAAGGAGGTCGCCCAAGGTCAACATAAACTTCCCATGCACATAGTTCTTAGGGCAATCATCCGACCGGGGCCAAAAGGACGAAGGTGTTTTCGGCCTACAACACGAGGGCTTGCCATGTTAGGGAGTGGAAAAGGCAAAGAACATCTCAAAATGAATTATATATTGACAATGCATGCTAGTACCATACCTTTCAAATGTAGTTGAGTATGGGTGCTTGTTGGCTATTTGATAGGCCACTCAACTCGACTTGGTATGGTTCGGTGGTATGGCCTCATCTTAAGTCTTCCTCGGAGGAGGAGGAGGAGGACATTGGTTTGAGCCTTGGTTCGATCCACTTGTAGGTGGTGGTGTCACTTCGCTCGGTGTTGCCCCTATTCCTTCCTGTGTATTGCAGTTGTCAGGAGTCGGGCATCTTTGAGGAGTGTTGCTTGGGCCCCCAGCATTATTGTTGTCATCACCGCTATTGTCATCACCACCACCTTTGTTGTGATCACTTGGGCTAGCCGCAGGGGACGATGATGTTTGTGAGGGCTGGGACACCGGTGTCGGCATTTCCAACAAGATATCACTCTTGTTCCATAGCATGCACGAGTCGATAGTTCCACCGATGAACTTCCATGGGAATGTCAAGTTCATCCTCCTCAAACTCTGTGTTCATCCATGCCACAACCACCTTAGCATAGTCAGGTGGGATGGGCTTGCCGGCATACGTGGTGTTGTTGTCGGGCGGTAGTACCACCCCCTGGGCCACCTCTTTCTTCCTCTCACTCCTACCAAAGGGCATCTAGAGCGTGCAGATTGTTTGTTCCATGATGTCATTGACTGTGTACCTTTGATGTTGTCCAGGCCCTGGGATAATCTGCCCTTGTATGGTGGGTTGACCTGGTAGTGGGAGCACACCAGTGAAAGCCCTAGTTTGGTTTTGGATAATTGATGAAACCTTAGTACTAACCTCTATACTAAGTGTGTGTAGACTTAATGAGGTTAGTACATGCCAAGTGATGGAGCAAGTGATGATCATGGTGTTGATGTTGATGACCACAAGATGATCAAGTGCTCAACTTTGAAAAGAAGAAAGAGAAAAACAAAACCCTATGGAGATCAAGGCAAAGTTATTGCTTAGGGTTTTGGTTTTGGTGATCAAGACACCATAGAGGGTGTGATCACATTTAGGATAGATAGCCATACTATTACGAGGGGTGATCTTGTTGTGAAAACGGTTATCTAAGTGCCACTAGGTTATTGGATTCCTTGCATATGCATTAGGACCTAGTGAACTTATCAATAAACCCTTGAAAAATGTTTATGAAAATTGCTAACACACATGCACAAGTGTTGTGACACTATGGTGTTGGCACATGGAAGCAAGGGAAGAAGTTGAAGATTAATACGGTGAAGATCAGCTGCTAAAACTACCTTTAGAGGCTTTCTCTAAAGCACCAGACGTAGGAACAGTGGACCGGATGCGTCCGGTGTCCGACCGGACGTGTCCGATGTCATGCGTCCGGTGTTCCATCAGTTTGCAAATCTCTCTGCGCATGAGTCTGGTATGGACCAGACGCGTCTCGTGTAGCGCGTCCGGTATGGAACGGACACGTCCGGTGTGGTCAGTGTGCGCGTTCGGTGTTGTTGCCCATTTGCAGAGCTCTCTGCGCACCTGTCTAGTATGGACTGGACGCACAAGTGTTGTGACACTATGGTGTTGGTACATGGAAGCAAGAGAAGAAGTTGAAGATTGATACGGTGAAGATCTGCTGCTAAAACTTCCTTTAGAGGCTTTCTCTAAAGCAACAGATGCAGGAACAGTGGACCGGCCGCGTCTGTTGTCAGACCGAATGTGTCCGATGTGTTGCGTCTGGTGTCCGATGTCTTGCGTCCGCGCATGAGTCCGGTATGGACCAGACGCGTCTCGTGTAGCACGTCCGGTATGGAACGGACACGTTCGGTGTGGTCAGTGTGCGTGTCCGGTGTTGCTGCCCACTTGCGGAGCTCTCTACGCACCTGTCTGGTATGGACTGGATGCGTCCGGTGTGACTGAGCAGCGCGTCCGGTGCTGTGGTCTCAGGGGAACATGAGTTGGCGGCAATGGTCATTATTCAAATGGTCGAGAGCACCGGACACTGACCTGGCCAACACCGGACGTGTACGGTGTAACATAGGACGCATCCGGTGTGAGCGCAGACAGTGGGGTGTTTGGCCAATGGCTCTTTGAAGCTTGGGGCTTCTATAAATATGTCTTGGCCAGTTCTTGCTCACCCTCTTGACTCTAACTTGTTGATACATCTTTTGAGCACACTCCCACACATCCCACTCATCTTGTTCAAGTTATGATCATCCAAAGTGAGTTTGGGAGAGATCCTAGTTGCATTTCCTTAGAGTTTGAGCATCTAGTGGCACTAGTGATTGTTAAGTAGTGGGTTTGCTAGTTACTCTTGGTGGTTGCCGCCACCTAGGTGGCTTGGAGCTACAGTGGAGCTTTGGCACGAGTTGGTGATTGTTCGTGGCCATCTCCCGGTGATTGTGAGGGGTCTTATACCTTCCTCGACGGAGAGCCGAAAGGTAACTCTAGTGGATTTCTCATGTCATAGAGTTACCTCACTTGTGGGTAGGTTCTTGCGGTGTCCTAGTGAGGATGAGGTTCGTGCTACACCTCTTAGCCGTCGAACCACCAAGTGTTGGTTGACACAATGGGGGCGTAGCGTGTCGGCAAGAACGTGAACCTCAGGAGAAAATTGTGTGTCTCCATTGTGATTGTTTCATTAGATTTCTCTCAATGATTGGACTTCATATTATTGTGTTTGGTTCATCTCCTCTACGCGGCGGTATAAAGATCAAACTCTCTCTCTTACTTTCCCACAAACTAGAGTAGCTTACTTACTTGTATAGAAACTTTAGGTAGCCCTCTAGTGTAAGTAGAGACATAGTTCTTGTGTGCCTAGTGATTATAATCAACTAGAATTGTTGGATAGGTGGCTTGCAAACACTCCATTAGAGCTAGAGCAAAAAGCTTTGCTTTGTTATTTACTAACCTCTTGCTCTAGTAAGTTTGTAGAATTTTTACTAGGGTATTCATCCCCCTCTAGCCATATTACGACCTTTCAAGTGGTATCAAAGCCGTGGTCACCGTTTTGTGAAGGCTTAACAACCTCGGTGCACAAATTATGGCTCAAATAGTGTTCAACCATGTTGGGGGCAAACCACTATTCTTTGATGGCACAAGTTCTTTTGACTAACGGAAGAGAAAAATGAAAATGTACCTTGGATCAATAAATGATAGAGTGTGGGAAGTAACAGAAAATGACTTTGTGATCCTTGATCCTACCAACCTCACCGACAATGAGAGAGCAAACAAACAATGCAATACTATGGCTCTCAACACAATCTACAATGGCATTGATTCAAAGGTTTTTGAACAAGTCAAAGATCTTGATAAGGCAAGTGAAGTGTGGACAAGGTTAGAAGAGACATATGAGGCCACTGCAACGGTAAAAAATGCCAAGTTGTACATGCTCAAGGACAAGCTATCCAACTTCAAGATGAAGGATGATGAGTCAGTCCTAGAGATGTTCTATAGGCTCCAAGTCATCATCAATGATCTCAAGGGCCTTGGTGAGAAAGTAAAGGATGAGGACTTCATTCACAAGTTCTTGATGTGCTTGCCCAAGAGGTTCAAGACATTGAGAACCATCATATTTAGAGGAGGATTGACGGGTGTATCTCCCAATGAGGTACTTAGAGACGTCATGACCGAAGATCAATACAATGATAATGATGATGATGAGGTCATGAAGAAGGATGATGATGATAAGAAGAAGAAGAGTGTAGAATTCAAAGCTAGGTCTTCATCCAAGAGCAAGAACAAGGGCAAGGCCAAGAAGGAAGAATCAAGTGATGAGGAGTGCTCCAATGATGATAGTGATGATGAAGCACTAGCACTTTTTGTCCACAAGTTTAGCAAGATGAAGAAGAAGAAGGGCTACCAAACAAGAAAGGGAAGGGACAACTCCAAGAACAAGGAGTATGTGAGGCTATGCTACAAGTGTAAGAGTCCAAATCATATTGTTGCGGATTCTCCATACAATAGTGATCATGATGAGCATGAGAACAAGAACAAGAAGGAGAAGAAAGAAAAGAAGGAGAAGAAGATGGTCTTCAAGAAGAAGAAGAAGGGTGGATCCTATGTTGTGACATGGGATAGTGATGCCTCTTCGGATGATGATTCAAGTGATGATGATAAGGCATCCAAGAAGAAGGTGCTTGCTAGTATTGCTATCAACAACAAGCCATCACTCTTTGACACTCCTTCATGCTTCATGGCCAAGGGCCACAAGGTATAATATGATGAGAGTGAATGTGAAAGTGAACATGAACATGAACATGATAGTGATGATGAAAATAAATTCACTAATGAACAACTCATGGACATGTTAGAGCAAGTCGATTCACTTATTCAATCTAAAAATAAGACGTGCAAAGAATTGGCCAAGAAGTTAAAAGCTCTTGAGCCATCCTTTTATGAGCTCAATGCTACTCATGAGAGGCTAGTGGATGCCCATGAGAAGCTTGGCAAAGCTTACACCAAGCTTGAAAAAGCTCACTCCTTGTTATTAGAAGAGAACAAGGAAAAGGTTGTTGTATCATGTGATGTGGGCACAACATGTGACTTAATTAAAGAATCACCCAACCCACCTATTGTTGTTGCCACTAACTCTTCTTGTACGTCTTCATCCACCACAACCAACTCTACCTCTACTTCTAGTGTTGGAGTCACTTGTGATACCTCACTAAAGGTTGAGAATGAGACTCTCAAGAGAGAGGTGGATGAGCTCACTCATGCCCTAGGCAAAGCCTATGGTGGTGAGGCCTGCTTGCTAAAGTGCTTGGGTAGCCAAAGATTTTCTCTCAACAAAGAGGGATTAGGCTATACCCCAAAGAAAGGCAAGGTGGCCTTTGCAACTCACAAGCCTAGCTTTGTGAAGAGCAATGGTCGGTATTGCAACAAATGAAAGCAAGTTGGGCACCTAGAGCTTAATTGCAATAAAATGAACAAGAACAAGAAAAATGCTAATGTACCTTACATTCGTTTTGATCCTTGCTATGTGCTTAACAAGGGTGAGATGGGTGTGCATGCTAAGTTTGTTGGTACACCAATTGTGCGTCCAAAGAAGAAGGCCATTTGGGTACTAAAGAGCTTAGTTACTAACCTCCAAGGACCCAAACAAGTATGGGTACCTAAGAAACATTGATTTGTTTTGTAGGTAAACTATAAAGCCGGAGGAAGGCATTGGATACTTGATAGTGGGTGCACACAACACATGGCTGATGATTCAAGAATGTTTAGTTCAATCAATCCAAATGATGGCCATGGTGTTGATAGTATAACATTTGGTGATAATGGCAAAGGCAAGGTCAAAGGGCTCGGTAAAATTGCTATATCCAATGACTCGAGCATTTCCAATGTGTTACTAGTAGAGAGCTTGAACTTCAATTCGCTATCCATAGCTTAACTTCGTGATCTTGGTTTCAAGTGCATATTTGGAGTTGATGATTTAGAGATCATAAGTGTAGATGGCTCTAACTTGATCTTCAAAGTAGATATGAGAATCTATACTTGGTTGATTTCAATACTAGTGAAACTCAATTATTAACATGCTTACTCACTAAATCTAGCATGGGTTGGTTATGGCATAGAAGGCTTGGTCATGTTGGAATGAAACAATTGAACAAGTTAGTTAAACATGATATTGTTAGAGGCTTGAAAGATGTCACATTTGAGAAAGACAAGCTTTGTAGTGCATGTCAAGCAGGAAAACAAGTTGGCAACACTCATCCAAAGAAAATTATCATGAGTACATGCAAGACATTTGAGTTGTTGCACATGGACTTATTTGGACCAACCACATACACAAGCATTGGTGGAAACAAATATGGATTTGTGATAGTGGATGATTTCACAAGATACACATGGGTGTTGACGGTCCTTAAGTATCAAATTTAATTATCAAATAAACAAAGAAAAGGATCCAAATGAAATCAACATCTAGACTTAGGGTTTTATCTGACAGAATTCCACGAGTTTTGGTGTTTGTCTATTTCTGCAGGGGGTTATCAGGAAATAAGGAAGAAAGGCCCACATGTCGGGATTACATAGAGATATCAACCCATCGCGCAATTTTCTACCGTCTAGAAGACTCCAGAAGCCACGGGAAGGAAGCGGAGCCCGAAAGGGGCCAGGCCCAGGGCGCCCGCCCTGAGGACCTGGGCGCCCGCCCCCCTCTGGACTCCGTTCCGGACTCTCTTCGCACACGACGTTCCACCGACCTATTGGATCCAGAATAACATAGTACCACCTCGCCTATCGACCCAAAAACGCATAGAGGAGGAGGACTATATAAGGAGACCCCCTGGCCCCTGGAGAAGACAAGAAATTATCATAGAGATTGAGGGGTGCCCTCGAAGGAAAACCTCTTCTCTAAATAATATTTCTTTTTAGGCTTAGCAACCAATGTAAGGTAGAAATAGATCTTCTAGTTTCTACTAGATTGAGAGAGATAGAGTGGAGGTGTGGATCGGAGGAAGGCCGGCCTGTCGGTGTCTACTCCGAGTTGTACCTACGGGATCAAGTCTCCTAACCCGAGGCTTGCTTCTAAGATTCTTCAGTAATTCGACTTCTAATACTAGTAAGTTCTTGTTTTATTGTTCTTTGGTTTATGAGTTTACTTTAATCCTCTTCCGGTTGAGTATTAGAGTAATGACTTGTTAGCGTAAACGTGGTGTTTAGGCTAGGGTACTCATAGATATCCCCTGACTAGCTGGACCGTGGTAGTAGCGAGGAACGTGACATTTCCGAGTTACCTTTGCAGATCACATCTCGTTAGCAGGACGGGTAGGGTTATAGGTGCGGGTCGAACATCCTTTGTGTTGTCTAGATTCCGTGAGCCTCCCCAATAGAACAGTAGATCATCCTTACCAAGGTTAGAACGAGACTACGGTTGCAGTCTTCTCTATACATCACTCACATCGAGAGACATTCTTTGTAGCCTAAAGGGATAGTAGCAATAGATTTGGTTAGTCAGATGCACCCTTTCTCCCAGTGGTAAAAATATAAATACGATAACTCTGGATAACCTCCCGGGTGAAATGCTCACCGATATCCGTGCGCTTGCGGATCATTTTCTAATTGCGTTACCAAATATCAACAAGTATTTCTGGCGCCGTTGCCGGGGAGAAAGACGGTTTGCTGAGATAACTTTAAGTCTTGCTATTATCTTGTATTATACTTTTATACTTTTATTCTTTTATCTTTTTATTTTTATCTTTATGGATAACTCAAATTCCATACCTATTATTAAATTCTTTGCACCTTCGGAGACCAGCCATAGACCATGGGAGTCAACACGTCCTGCCCCTAATTATGATCTGTGTCCGGAGTTGATAGGTCAAAACCAACCCTTTTCTATAGCTGAGGTCCTATCTTTTAATCAAGAAGATAATGCACTTTTAGCTACACCTAGGGAATCTTTTAATCTTTCTACAAATTCTGGTTTAGACCTAGCCCTACAAGACCATGTTTTTCCTAAATATTTTCACATTGGTCTTAATCATATAACCTTTGGTAGAGTCCTTCTTTCTTTATCTATTAGTAAAGGAAGGTATGTCTTCATTCGTGGACATCCTTCTTGCACTAGTCTTCATAGAAAAATCTTAGAGATAGAGAAGGAATCATCTCCCAGACAAGGAAAGGAAGTTTCAATAGCCGATTTCCAAACATTCCAATCCCATGATTCGGCTATCCAACCCATCCTTAAACTTAATAATTTCTACTATGCTCTTTCTCTTGAACCTCCCGATGATCCTATGAATCTATCTAGACAGCCCATGCATAAAAGTCACCAAGACCGCAAGGAGGATCGAGAAGAGCAACATCAATGGCTAGAGGGCATTAAAAATCCATGTGCTATCACCATTGAATGGATAGATAAAACAAACTTGAGAGACAATCCTAGAGGAATTTTAAGCATTCATGAAGAATCATCATTGGAGATTGACAATGAGAGAAACAACAGTGAGCATGGAAGTTATTTCATAAATACCTCACCCAATCTTTGCTCATATAAAACATCTCTCCAATCAATTTGTCTCTCCATCGTTACCACATTTGAGATCTCCAACCCCCTCTTCTTTTCTATTTATAAAAACTTTAAAAGGGCGGTTGTCGATGCATATGTCTATAATAAATATTGCAGATCTCGTTGAGTTAATTGATGGTTACCCAAGGACAAGCTTAGTGTCCTAAAACAAGCACTTCTAATTATTTGCAACATTGCCTTGTGTATTGAGCATATAAAGATAATTGTAGAAATATTCCTTCGGGTATTCTTGCCACTAACCTTTCTAGGATTGGAGCAAGAAGATCGGATGAATGACAAGCGCAAGGTATGCCCAACCAATCATCATGCAACATTAAATTAAATTCATCCAATCTTGAATTTTGCAAAATTCAAGCTTGGGGGAGTACTTTACATAAAATATCCTTTGCCATGTTGCTATGTTGGTTGTCCTTACCTTTGAGACATGCTCAATTTGTTAAATACTAATCACACTACTTCATCTCCACTTGAGTAGATCTCTATAAAAGCCATCATGCTACCTTTGTTTATCCTAGTAAGTGTTAGTTTGGAAGTACTGGTCACACTTCCAATGGCATTTAAATTAAGCGTGGTGCTTAGGTTAAATAGCCTTCCTTAATCTGATTAGACATGGAGTCTAGTTTGGTTACTGAACTAAAAACTGCTTGAGTAGATATTGGTATATTTTGTTGGACTAACCCCTGCAGGAAAACTTTCAATATCAACCTGGGAAGTCCTGAGATACAAACTCATTGGAGATAAAGGAGACACATGAAGTTTAACAATTTGCACAAGAAGGACATAGCTCATTCATCATAAAGAGATGATTCATGGAGGGTGCCACAAACACGATGCACAACCGCTAAGAAAGGAAAGCTTCCACAAGGTGATACTGTACCATCACTCTTCAAGTAAGGTAACATCTTAAGGTACTTGACTAACACTTTTATAAGCTCCTCCTTGGTTCTGGCATTCACATAAATAAAGAGACAAACATGTATGATTTATAACTCCAAATTAACCAACTCAATTAATTCAGCATGTTTAGCCCTTTAATCTTTGTTCTTAGTACTACCTTCGTGACCCCACACTCCTAATCATATAAGCTAAAGTATTGCACATTCAATCTTTGGAAGATATAAACAAAACATAAATATAGATAGATTATCTTTCCATTAGGTTGAGCCATCTGATCTGACAAATGCTACACTCATGATCCATCAACTTTGTCTTGCTCACTATGCTTAAGGTTAGAGAAGAACAAATACACTTTTGGTTCTGTTGGTGTTTTCCACCAACAGGGCCCATGCACTTGATCTCTACCTTGTCTCTATGAGCAGGAACACTTCGAGCATAATATGAAGGAGTTTTACAACTCCCAGATTCCACCAAGTGAAGAACTAGGATCTACGAGCACAAACACACTGGAGATACTGGATGCTCAGGCAATCACTGCCCTGAGATGCTTGAGGACGTGAACTACATCAACAACAATAACAACTATTACTACAACCGTCCTCAACAACATCAAGGTTGGAATCAACAGAGGCCTAATTACTCAGAGAGGTGATCTAGGACGCCCCGTCATCCCGATCTCCATCGGCATGGTGGACTTCCCAGAAACACTCTGCGACTTTGGCTCCAGCATCAACATTATGCCCAGGGTTGCAGATCGGACACTCAGTTTCCCAAAGGAAATATTGAAGAACCTCTGCGTCCGAGTTGGTACCTTGTATGCTCTAGCAGATTTCATGGTGATAGAGACTGGTACTGAGGAGAGGGCACCCATCATCTTAGGGAGGCCATTCCTAAACACTAGAGCTGTCATCTACGCTAATGCTGCCAAGATCAGTCTCTACATCAAGGGGAAGAAGGAGACTTTCCTTCAAGAACAAGACTACACAAACTTCAGAGCAACCCCGACATCAACCAAGGAAGAGGACCAACAGGAGGAACAGGAATAAGCAAATGTGGACCGAGTCAGCTAAGATGGTCACTGCAGTTCAAGGAGGTCAAGATCGTCGACTCAAGTCACCTTTCTTGATCAAGAAGGACGACCCTGGTGTTCCAAGAATCGAATGCACAATCAACAGATACTATTTTTAGAAGACACTCTACGACACCGGACCTGACGTCAACATAATGGCTGCAGTCACTTATCAGCTCCTGCATGGAACCATGCTCCTACAACCAACATACATTCAGCTCCAGAAAATTTTCAGGTCATTGACATGGGAGAAGACGAGTATGATCCACCTACCATCCTTGGAAGACCGTTCCTCAAATACTATCAAAGCCATCATCTATATTGGAACCGGAGAAGTCCACATGCACTTCCCCTCTGAGAAGGTACGCCACTACTTTAATGACCTTAACTATATAGTTGAAAACTGTAAGCAGGCCAGGACAAGACAACACAACCGCAACCAGAGGAGGCAAATCATCAAGGACGGATGGGTAGACTACGAAGGAGAAGTGATAAGGACTGAAGACATACCACTTGAACATAACTGTCCTGAGGAGACCATAGCACCGAGTCAGGTGTGGAGAGAGAATATAGTTACACATGAAGAGGAGGCGCCACCGGAATCACCGACTACGTCATCCAGCGAATCCCAGGACGATTAAGAAAATGGAGAGTCCCGCTCGGAGGACTTAAAAACACCGAACGCCTTGCCAAGAGGTAAACTTGGTAGTTATCCTTTCCCTTTTAATTATTTCAAATAGTTTACTTAGTTAATCATGTTCGTATTATCCTAGAAAGAAAATAAAAATATGAAAAAAACTGTAAGCCCCATGTGAGTAGACGAGTGGCATAAAACCCATAAGTACATTCACTGTGGTGGCATAAAAATAAAATAAATATTTTTCTGCTAACACTTAATCAGTTCCACAAGCTTTGTTGTCTATTTGAGCTCCACAGAATTTAAGAATCAAGAAGACTAGCAGACGGAGGACATTCTTATCGCTGTCAAAATACTGCTGACTTTCAAACACACCTCTGCCACCTGCTAGCTACATCAAGAGAAATTACGTCAAAATTCAGCTTGGGGGAGAGCACCCCCATTTATCTCGATAAGTATTTCTATCTATCTTTATACTTATACTATATTAGAATATAAATACAAATAACTATGAAAAACCAAATAAAGATTTTATGCTTATATATATTTTGCTTAGTGTGTTTAATAAATAAATAAAGTGGCTATGCTAATCTGTATCTAATAAAACTTAAGCATGGATATGATGAATAGTTGCTCTGCCTAATTTGCAAATTTGAAGTTCTCTCTCAAGTTTAGATATAACTGTTATAATTTAAGGCTTGCTCTAGACCTAAACTTGTGGGATGAAAACTTGATCTGAAGTCTAAGTTGTTAACGGATACGATATGGGAAGGTTGAGCTGCTGTTCATCTGTTCCTAGAGATGCTAGAATTCTGGAGAATTTTATCTTTGAAAAAATCTTTAAAATAAAACATGATGAGTTCCTGTATGATGAGAGTTTAAATTTCTACCAGAGCCATATACACATGCTTGCTAGACCTTGAGCCACACATTTACTATTTACTGCTTATGAGCATTGAGTGTGGTCAAGCTGTGTAGACCCTTAGGAGCTTGTCATGTGGTTAAATCAAGATTCACTTGCACGTTCACTCATACATGCTACTTCTACTCCGGAAGTACCATCCACATATATCCACTCATTTCCATCTCCAAAACCACCCAAAAGTATTCTACTCCTAATCCGGGAGAGAATAACCAAAAATATTTTTGTTTCCCCTTGTGAAATAAATGCTCAAGTTATCTTGTTACTACCACTTGCTATATTATCTCAAGAGATGAATGCTCAGTAAAAAAAAAGAGAAAAAGAAAATAAAAGATATAAGGAAATAAAAAGGAGCAAGTGCTCGGAACCTCGAAGGAAAAGAAAAAGAAGAGCATCTCATTCTCCTCATAAAGTTTCAAAAGCAAGGAAGGTATGTATCCCCTCAAAGAGCAAAGTAGAATTAGGCTTCCACCACCATTGTTATCACCATCATCAACATACACCATTCATTCGCCACACATGCACATCTTGATTTGGCTTATTGATTTGTTTCTTTGGATCCATGGTTTGACTATGCAATAAATGTCTTGTAAGTATGTATACTTTATCTCCCACCTATGAGCTTCAGATATTAAAGCCTTATTAGAGTAGGGTGAGAGAGAAGACAATGTCACTATGCTTCATACCACAAATACTACATATCTTGAGAGAAGGCATATACCATCACTGCCTTGGTAAGGATCCAAAAATACCACAAAAGAGAGACCTGAGAGAATCATACAAGGAATTTCTGAGTTTTATTTGAAAATCTGCAAAAACCCCAGAGCTATAGCTGATCAAGAATAAGAGACATGGCACTTGGCTAGACTGTTCTATCTTTTAACCACTCAAGACAGAAGTGACGGTTACAAGTCCTATGGTGTAGGTAAAGTAAGTAAGTTTTAAGTCTTAACAGTTTATTCTAACTCAGAGACGAGATCTTGCTTAAATGCGTGTGTACTTCTAAGAAATGAAACCACTGCAGAAACTCTTGAGTTCATCCTTGCTCAGGGACGAGCAAGAGGTAAGCTTGGGGGAGTTTGTTGACGGTCCTTAAGTATCAAATTTAATTATCAAATAAACAAAGAAAAGGATCCAAATGAAATCAACATCTAGACTTAGGGTTTTATCTGACAGAATTCCACGAGTTTTGGTGTTTGTCTATTTCTGCAGGGGGTTATCAGGAAATAAGGAAGAAAGGCCCACATGTCGGGATTACATAGAGATATCAACCCATCGCGCAATTTTCTACCATCTAGAAGACTCCAGAAGCCACGGGAAGGAAGCGGAGCCCGAAAGGGGCCAGGCCCAGGGCGCCCGCCCTGAGGACCTGGGCGCCCGCCCCCCTCTGGACTCCGTTCCGGACTCTCTTCACACACGACGTTCCACCGACCTATTGGATCCAGAATAACATAGTACCACCTCGCCTATCGACCCAAAAACGCATAGAGGAGGACTATATAAGGAGACCCCCTGGCCCCTGGAGAAGACAAGAAATTATCATAGAGATTGAGGGGTGCCCTCGAAGGAAAACCTCTTCTCTAAATAATATTTCTTTTTAGGCTTAGCAACCAATGTAAGGTAGAAATAGATCTTCTAGTTTCTACTAGATTGAGAGAGATAGAGTGGAGGTGTGGATCGGAGGAAGGCCGGCCTGTCGGTGTCTACTCCGAGTTGTACCTACGGGATCAAGTCTCCTAACCCGAGGCTTGCTTCTAAGATTCTTCAGTAATTCGACTTCTAATACTAGTAAGTTCTTGTTTTATTGTTCTTTGGTTTATGAGTTTACTTTAATCCTCTTCTGGTTGAGTATTAGAGTAATCACTTGTTAGCGTAAACATGGTGTTTAGGCTAGGGTACTCATAGATATCCCCTGACTAGCTGGACCGTGGTAGTAGCGAGGAACGTGACATTTCCGAGTTACCTTTGCAGATCACATCTCGTTAGCAGGACGGGTAGGGTTATAGGTGCGGGTCGAACATCCTTTGTGTTGTCTAGATTCCGTGAGCCTCCCCAATAGAACAGTAGATCATCCTTACCAAGGTTAGAACGAGACTACGGTTGCAGTCTTCTCTATACATCACTCACATCGAGAGACATTCTTTGTAGCCTAAAGGGATAGTAGTAATAGATTTGGTTAGTCAGATGCACCCTTTCTCCCAGTGGTAAAAATATAAATACGATAACTTTGGATAACCTCCCGGGTGAAATGCTCACCGATATCCGTGCGCTTGCGGATCATTTTCTAATTGCGTTACCAAATATCAACAATGGGTATTCTTTCTTAGTGACAAAAGTGATGCTTTTGCAACCTTCAAATCATTTGTCAAGAGAATACACAATGACTTTGAAACAACCATCAAGAAAGTGAGAAGTGACAATGGAAGTGAATTCAAGAACACAAGAGTTGATGAGCTAAAGTGATGAATTTGGCATTAGGCATCAATTCTCGGCCAAGTACACTCCACAATCAAATGGTCTTGTTAAGAGGAAGAATAGAACTTTGATTGACATGGCAAGATCAATGTTGAGTGAGTACAATGTGAGTCATTCTTTTTGGGCCGAAGCAATCAATAGAGCTTGCTACTATAGCAACCGACTCTATTGTGATCCAATGATGGAAAAGACTCCATATGAGCTATTGAATGGAAGAAAGCCCAATATTGCATACTTTCAGGTTTTTGGTTGCAAATGCTACATATTGAAGAAAGGCACTACATTGAGCAAATTTGAAAAGAAATGTGATGAAGGCTTATTGCTTGGTTACTCCACTACTAGCAAAGCTTATAGAGTTTGGAATTTGGCTAGTGGTACTCTTGAACAAGTGCATGATGTTGAGTTCGATGAAACCAATGGCTCTCAAGAGGAAGAAGAGAATCTAGATGATGTGAGAGGCACTCAATTGGCCAATGCAATGAAGAATATGGATATTGGTGATTTAAGTCCTAGAGAGGTGATTGATGTTGAAGATGACAAAGATCAAGTGCTTCCTACCTTACATATGCAAGCTAGTGGTTCTTGTTGACGGTCCTTAAGTACTAAATTTAACCACCAAATAAACATGGAAAATGATCAATATGCACCAAACATCTAGAATCAGGGTTTTATCTGACAGAATTCTAGGAGCTTTGGTGTTTATCTATTTCTGCAGGGGGTTATCAGAAAATATGGAGAGAAGGCCCACATGCCATGTTTACAATGAGATAATTACGTGCCGTGTAATTTTCCTTAATCTAAAAGAGTCCAGAAGCCACGGGAACGAACGGGAGACCGAACGGGCTCGGGGGCAGGGCGCCCACCCTCCCCCCTTGGGCACTCGCCGAGGCCTCGGGGCCAATCAGAACCAAACTCTTGGATCGTGCTCCACCGACCTAAAGGATCAAGGAAAACCGTGTGATCAATGTCGGTTTGATCCGACGGTCCAAATTCACTTGAAAGGACTATATAACCAAGGCCTCTCCACCCCTAGGGGAGAGAAGAGAAGAGGAGAAATCATTATCAGAGGTAGCCATCAAAGTTAGGGTTTAGAGCTTCTCTCCCACAGAGAATTAGAATTAGCTACTCCCTAATCCTTCAAGTTTAGAGGATTGATTAGATAGGAATTAGAGAAGTAGAGCACTACGCTCTCGATTCGAATCTTCGTTAATAAAGATTGGTATTATTTCATATCTTTCTCTAATACTTTGTTCTAATTGCATTATGTCTCTATTTATTATGTTCTTAGTTTGCTCTAGTTCTATATTTGATAAAGTTATGATTGATAATGAGTTTATGTATAAGTTTGCAAAGCGCTTAGCTCTTGACGCACGGGAGTTAAGTGGTAGATCACATGTGGGCGTGGTGCTTAGATGTTATTTACCTGCAAATGTATCCTATTGGCCGGGTCGTGTGGTAGTTCGCGATAGTGACAGCTTCATTGATTCTTATATAGTCCACCCTTCGTTGATAGGACTGGCAGAATTTGTATTGCGGAGTAAGTCTTGCAATGCTCTGATTTACTTTAGCAATGTTCCTTATACATGAATGAAGAGTCTTTTATACTATACATGATCTTGTAGATAATTAGAGTAGATTGTGACTTAGTAGATAGTAGATAACTTAGAATCCATTCTCTAGCTAATCCGATGTCACCTTACATATATGAGGAGTAGTCTATTTTCTAATCGTTGTGTTATTCACCCATGAACTTATAATTCATTATCAATATCTTTATGGTTTACCCCCTGCTAAAGTAAGTGACTGTGTGACGAGTTCCTCATTAGTAATCATGTTCTTGCAAGTTTATCTCTAGTCTATGCCTTGATAGGTTTATCCTTATCTTCATTTAATTTTTTTTCTCCTAAGCAAAATTATAAATAACGATATCTGGAATACTTACCTGGTGAAATGCTACAATGAGGTGTTTTATCTGTGCGCTTGCGGATAGAATAGATTATTTTCTAGAGAGCCTCCATATTTATAGATACCTTTGTACACTCTAGCACCATGCTGGGGATGACAACCTAGTATTCAAGTGGTGTTAGCTAGTGTCAACAAGCATTTCTGGCGCCGTTGCTGGGGAACAAAAGGGTAACACATAGGAACGATAAGGAAAGTCAGGAAATCAGTCTAGGTTATTCATATAAAATATTAGACTAGACTATAGAGAAATAATTGCATAAAAACAGCTACTAAGTGAGAAATCATAACAAGGCACCTCTGCTTTGGTAGGTTTACCCTGTTGTTTTTCTATGTTTATATTTTTATACAGGGTATATCAGGATTGACTTTGGGTACATTCAACTCTTCATCATCAGAACCAAAGCAACCAAGAAAGAAAGAAGGAGCTAGCTACCAATTGCTGAAGCTATGGCACAAAAGACCTTGCAAGAATTCTCTGCTCCAAGCCTTGAGAACATTCCAACTGGTCGAAGATTTGCAGTAGAAGAAGGAGCACCCCAGTTCGAGCTCAAGTCAAGCCTCATCAATTTGGTACAAGCTACACAATTCAGTGGAAAGGCACATGAAGATGCTAGTGCACACTTGCAGAATTTCTTAGAGATTGGAAGCACAATCCACATCAACGGAGTTGACAAAGACGTCATACTGCTTCGCCTTTTTCCATTCTCACTAGAAGGAAAAGCGAGGAAGTGGTTCTACACTCATCAAGATAACATCCACAACTGGACGAACTTGTCAGATGCCTTTCTATCAAAGTTTTTCCCTATAGGCAAAACAACTGCCTTAAGCGAAATATTGTCAGTTTCCAACAGCAGAAGACAGAAACCATTTCAGAAGCATGGGAGGGTTTTCAAGGATACATATCAGATTGTCCTCACCATGGAATTGCCACATGGTTACTTATGCAGACCTTCTACCATGGATTAACCCAGAAGGCTCGTGAGTGCCTAGATGCATCTGCTAAAGGATCATTCTTGGAGCTTACAATTGGAAAAGCAGAGATACTTTTGGATAAGATAGCAGAAAACCAAAGCTGGTTCCAAGATGAAGCTCAACAATGTCATCAAACTGAAGAAATACCAGAAGAAGTAAAAGCATTATCAACCAAGATGGAAAATTTGCTCCATTGGATTGACCAGAGGGCCATGTTCAAAGAAGATCAAAGGGCTATTGAGACAGCACACAAATATCAGATTAATTATCTTTGTCACCATTCATACTTTATCTATATTTTATGTGACATTTATCCCTGTATGAAAGAGATAGATAAATGCTCTCTATTACACAAGCAATGATAGATACTCAATTCCATATTTCATTCGGTAATCAACATTGATGATTAGCAATCCCTTCCTAGTGGTAAAAAATATAAATAACGATACCTGCAATACTTCCCAGTTAAAATGCTACATCGGTATTAATCTGTGCGCTTGCAGATCTCATTTATTATTCATTCAGAAGAGCAATTGCATATTTCAATACCGCGTCTCTCATGTCATGCTGGGGATGACAACTTGGCTTAAGTAGCATGAGGGATAGGTTCGGCATTTTTGGCGCCGTTATCAGAATTAGAAAACTAAGTCTACTTTTGGTAATGACGTTAAGAATGCCCAACAATATGTCTTTCGCAACAAACAAGATCAAGATGTGATAATTGTAAGAAATAAAGCAAGATTGGTAGCACAAGGCTATACTCAAGTTGAAGGTCTTGACTTTGGTGAAACATATGCCATGGTTGCAAGATTGGAAGCAATTAGGATCTTGTTGGCCTATGCTTGTGCTCATAACATCAAGTTATATCAAATGGATGTGAAGAGTGCATTTCTCAATGGCTATATCAATGAAGAAGTTTATGTTGAGCAACCTCCCGGTTTTGAAGATGACAAGAAACCAAACCATGTTTACAAGCTAATAAAGGCATTGTATGGTTTGAAGCAAGCACCAAGAGCATGGTATGAGAGATTAAGAGATTTCTTACTCCCTAAAGGTTTCAAGATGGGCAAGGTTTACACCACTCTCTTCACCAAGAAAATTGGCAAAGACTTGTTTGTATTGCAAATATATGTTGATGATATCATATTTGGATCAACCAACCAAGAATTTTGTGAAGAGTTTGGGAACATGATGGCTAATGAGTTTGAGATGTCAATGATTGCAGAGCTTAGTTACTTCCTTGGTCTTCAAATCAAGCAATTGAAGAGTGGCACATTTGTGAGTCAAGGCAAGTACATAAATGACATGCTCAAGAAGTTTGGTATGGATGATGCAAAATCAATTAGCACTCCAATGGGAGCAAATGGAAGCCTAGATAGTGATACAAGTGGAAATATGGTGGATCAAAATTTGTATAGGTCAATGATTGGAAGCCTACTCTATGTGAGCGCATCAAGACAGGAAGTCATGTTTAGTGTATGCATGTGTGCAAGATTCCAAGCCTCACCAAGAGAAAGTCATTTGAAGGCAACAAAGAGAATATTGAGGTACTTGAAGCATACACAAAATGTTGGTTTGTGGTATCCCAAAGGTGCAATGTTTGAACTTGTTGGATATTCTGATTCAGACTATGTGGGATGCAAAGTTGAGAGAAGAAGCACATCAGGCACATGTCAATTATTGGAAAGATCACTTGTCTCATGGTCATCCAAGAAGCAAAATAGTGTTGCACTATCAACCGCCGAAGTGGAGTACATTGCGGCCAGTAGTTGTTGTGCACAAATTCTATGGATGAAGGCAACATTGAAGGATTTTGGAATCAATTTCAAAGAAGTGCCATTGCTATGTGACAATGAAAGTGTCGTAAAGCTCACCAACAACTCGGTTCAACACTCAAGAACAAAGCATAGATGTCTGTCATCACTTCATAAGAGATCATCAACAAAAAGGGGACATTTGCATTGAGAGTATAGGCACCGATGATCAACTTGCCGACATATTCACCAAGCCACTTGATGAGAAGAGGTTTTGCAAGCTAAGAAATGAATTGAACATACTTGACTTCTCAAATATGTGTTGATGCATCCCCATTATATGACATGCCTATCCTTCGAGCAAAGCAAGGTAAAATTGATTGACATGTCATTCATTCTTTGCTAAGGACTTGTTTAGTGCATCTAGTCATTTCTTACATATCTTAGGATCATTCATGAAGATCAAATGAATTTGATGCTTATATGGTACCACTACTGCCTCTATGCTTGACTTGATCTAGTGGTAGCATATGACATGTTTTTGGGCTTACAATCCTAGTGTTTGATCTAGAATATGAGCTATAAGTGTTTAACTCAACATGGTACAAGATAACCCTTATTTGGAGGTGTGAAGAAGCTTGTACTTGGATCAAACCGAGTTAAATGTCTTAGGCAAGTAATCTAGATTGTACCAATTTGGTAAAATGATCTCACTTCACATAGTTTCACACTAACCTATCTAAATTTGAGCTCACCTTTTGTGGTCATTGATGACAAAGAGGGAGAGAAAGTACAAAGATAGGGGAGTAACATGATAAAAGAAGAGGATCAATTAAAATTTTGACATACACAAGTAGGGGGAGCAAGCTCATAAACTTGTATATTGCTTTTGAATGTGCATCACATATGTTTGCTTGCATTGGCATTAGTTTTAGAAGCTTTCTCTCCGATACCTTGCTTGTGTGGTGTATGCTAGTTATAGGTTTGATTGATGAAATGAAGAACTAGCATGCATAGGTAGTGTAACTAGACTTCTAGTTGTTTCACAAGTGGTACTAGAACCTTGTTTATAATGTTGATCTCACGGGGTGTTCTAGTTTTGTGAGTGTCTAGTTACTTATGGTGCTAAGGATGGTGTATATTGGCAACTCCGATTGGTATCACGCTTCAAAGGTCCATTCTTTACACCTTAGCATCATTTGGTAGAAATTGTCTCCTTCAAGCATATGTGCAAGCTTTCGAATCCAAACTCTTACCACATATGTAGGGGAGCAATTGCTACCAATTTGGGTTTATGAAACTTGTCCATAATCTTTGCACATGGTAAAATGCTTAGGCAACTAACATGAATCCAAGAAAAATTTTATTGAAAATCCTTGTAAAAAGGGTTGTCATCAATTACCAAAAATAGAGAGATTGAAAGCCCTAGTTTGGATTTGGATAATTGATGAAACCCTAGTACTAACCTATCCTTAAAATCGGGTATTACATTATTAAGATTATATATATATATATATATATACACACACACGCGAAGTATTTGTTTATACATTGGAATAGATAACAAGTCGAGACTTTTTTTTAATACAAGATTTTAGCTAGTTGTTCTATAGGCTGCTCTAGTTTTAATAACAATATTTTTAATTAAAACTACATAAAATCTTTAGGAAAATCAATGGTTCACGTGACTTCAACAATCCTAAGCACTTGCGGGTTCGGTATTCAAGGATACTTATAGGATAAGGGTTTTTGTGCAATTATTCATATGAATGAATGTGCGTGTGTTGTGAGTATCTATATAATAATGTGTAATCATAAAAAAATAGTTCAAAGAACATTATATTTACTATTTCTTTTTATATGAGAAAAGTTCACGAGAGCAAAGAATGTGTATAATAAAAAAACCTAATGGAAACTGATCTGAACCCGGTACCAAAATAAAATGGAAATCGACACAGAAACTGAAGCGAACGTAAAAAGATCAGTTGTAAACAGTCTGGACACAGAAACCAAGACCTAGACCGAGCTGCATAAGGTCCTATTTAGTTCTCCATCTAAAAATTTTTTCATCCATCTCATCGAATCGTTGGACACATACATGGAACATTAAATATAGATAAAAAAATAAACTAATTACACACAGTTTGGTTGAAAATCGTGAGACGAATCTTTTAAGCCTAGTTAGTCTATGATTAGTTTTAAGTGCTACAGTAACCCCACATGTGATAATGATAGATTAATTATGCTTATTAGATTTGTCGAGCTATGTAATTTGTTTTTTTATTAGTTTTTAAAAAGCCCTTCCGACATATCCGATGTGACACCTAAAAATTTTTCATCTCTAATCTAAACAGGCCCCAGACGAAAAACAACTTGGACATGGAAAGCACAATCGGACCATCCTAAGTCTGAATACGGAGGAGATTAGGTGTGGTGGACAGAATTTGTAAGTCTGAATACGGAAGAGATTAGGTGTGGTGGACAGAATTTACGTGGTAGACTGAAATTTTAATAATTATTAGAAAAAAATATTTAACATATTTTTCATGGTTCATCCAACAAATAAGGTATGTGTCCTAGTCGTATGTGCGAAAATGTATCCAAGCCTGAGGATGGTCCATGCTTTAGCTTTGCCGACACCTTTGTTTTACTATCCAACATGTAATATTTGACCTCCTAATTCTTTCTATTGCAGTAAAACTCAGTAATTTTCTAGCTAAATATTTTCATATAATAAAAATTACCTAGGCTCATGGAAGCTTCTGGCTCCACTAATACCCGCTATCAAACTCTCAAATACTCGGGACATAACAATATGAGAATCATGTCTCAAAGAAACAATATGAGAATCACTATCCAAGCTAGTACAATCGTTAGAGCTTGTTTGGAATTATGGAAAATTTCTTTATTCCGCTCGTACATATTTTCTATGAAATTAAAATAATTGTTGTGAAATCGTTGCATGACTTTTTGTGAAATTCATATGTTCCAAATATACCCTTAGTGTTTTGTGAAATATATTTTCTTATTACTTTTAGGAAATAGAGAAACCAAATTTATCCAGCTTATAGTCCAAGGCGTCCGAAATTAAATTTTGTATTTTAAAGCTCAAAATCAGACGTACATGTAAGTTGGAGAATAAAAACTATCGTGTAAATTGGCGAAAAATACCCTTTATCCAAAACAAATATATGCAACATAGTACTTCTAAAACGTCGCCCTGCACTAGCATGATCGATCGTCTTTGTGGCATCAAGACTAGGATGAAAATGGATCAGATACAAACGGATATTATTAATATTATATTTGTTTTTATATTTTTGGTCAAATTCAAATTCGAATATAAATAATATCAACTATGATCGAATAAGATATGATTGTATATCGACATCATAAATATACAATTTAAATAATTAAATACGGATAGAAATCAGATATTGAATATTCGAATTCGAATACGAACGAATCTAAACTTCTCCGAACAAAACGGTTTTCATCCCTAACCAAGACGCGTATCCACTATAGCGTGGTGGGTCGGCACGTCGATGCATCCTATAATAGGTGTGCGTCTTTATGTTAGGTCCGGTTTGAATGTTTTTATTAAGTTTACTATCCATCACATCGAATATTTAAACACATGCATAAAGTATTAAATATAGACTATTTATAAAATTAAAAACACAACTAGAAAATCATTTACGAGATAAATCTTTTAAGTATAATTAGTATACTAATTACCAAATAAGATAAAAATATTACAGTACTTGTTAAACTTTAACACCTTAACCAAACACTCTTATATACGCGTTGCACCGACTAATAACTATAAACAATATAATCCCGGCGTACGTGCTCCTCGCTTTCTCGTAGTACCAGCCAGCACTATCTAGGAGTACAGCAGGTCATGGTACGTGTCGCTTGGATGTCCAACACGTGTTTCGGTACGTGTCCCATTCTTGACGCCACGTCGCCACCTCGCTTTGCACCTTAGGCCTTATTTAGTTCCGAAAACTGAAAAGTTTTCAGAACTGTAGCACTTTCGTTTGTTTGTGGTAAATATTGTCTAATTATAGACTAACTAAAGTCAAAAGATTCGTCTCGTGATTTACAGTCAAACTGTGTGATTAGTTTTTATTTTCGTCTATATTTAATGTTTCATGCATGTGCCGCAAGATTCGATGTGACAGGAATCTTGAAAACTTTTTGGATTTCGGGTTGAACTAAACAAGGCCTTACTGCAGTTTATTACAGAGCTTGTCGCCGTATCCCAGCCAGCACTGCTTGTCTCGCAGCACGGAGTCGGAGGGGGAGGGAGAGCGCGCAATCGCAATGGCCAGGAGCGGCACGGAGGAGTGGCGCCGCAACGCCGACACGCACAAGATGAGCCCGGAGGAGGTGCGTGCGGCAGGTGTGGAGGCGTCCATGCGCCCGCCGGGCCGGGGCCCCGGGGAGGTGCTGCACCAGCGCGGCCGGCTGCCGTACGGTCCTGGCACCATGGCGCTGGTTGGGTTCGGAATCGTCGGCGTCATCGGCTACCTCGTGTTGTACCAGAAGGCCAGGCCCGGCACGCCCGCCACCGAGGTAGCCAAGGTCGCTGTCGCCCACGGGGACCCCGCCGCCGGCCGTGACCCAGTGAAGCATCCTCCGGAAGGCTCGCGTGAAGCCAAGTAGCTCGATCGTACCGTGGCAGCTGTAACAGGATGTAATAGTGTACAGTACTTTTGTTGTTCGTGTTCAGCTCTGTTCCTCTGCTTGTGTCGAGGAGCCACATTCTGCTTTGCGAAAGACTAGCTAGATCGTGGTAGATCCAGCTGAATAAGATTTCTCCGTCGCTCCAGAATAAAGAAACTCAACTCTTTATTTCAGATGAAAATGACACTAGATCCGCTCATGTTTCTCCCCTCTGTGAGTGTACTCACTTCCTTGGTTATATTGTTTTGTTTTTGCTATGTACTCATTCGTTCGACAGTAACGTAAAAGGAAATTTGCTGGTTGGTTCGTTGAACAGTAACGTAAATGGAAATGGAAATGGTTAGTTCGACGGTAAGGTAAATGGAAACAAATTAGACCGGTGGACGACATGGGATTTGTGTTACTATATATTGAGCGAGAGCGAAACAAGCAACACGTTTAGATGCATATTAAATACTATCTATAAAGAAAAACAATAGAAAAGCAAAAAATGACATAATTTAAAATTATAACAGTGTTATTATGTCAACATATCACTGGCTCCGTTGTACGAACCGGAGCTAAGGTTTCGCGACTAAATGTCCCACCTTTCGTCCCAGTTTCGAGAGTTGGGACGGTTGGTAAAACCAATCGGGACTAAAAGGTGCGCCACGGTGTGCCACCTAGCCTCTACTTTTTGTCCTTTAGTTCGGTGTGCCACCTAGCCTCTACTTTTTGTCCTTTAGTTTCTTTTGTCCTTTAGTTTTTTTTGTGTTTACCAAGCGGGACTAAAGAGTTTATTCTTTTATTTCTTTTTCGTTTTCTATTTAGGGTTTACAATTATGTTATTATTATTTTTGAATGCATATTGTTTACGCTAGTTTATGGAAACGCGCATCTATAATTTTTATAATTTAAAGCATTATATATAAATATACTATAAAACACTATATATATATTATATATGTATCTATAGGTCCATAATATAATATTTACACATGCATCACAGACAAAGTATTTACAACAAAATTTATCTCTGCCACTCAAGCATCGTACCAATGATCATCGTAATTTGGTTTTATTGGCTCCTCAGGGTTGAAATAGCACTCGCCGCCGGGATTCAGGACTTGGTCGTTAAAAAATCCTACGATTGTCTCTTGAATTCCTTTTAAGCGTACCGCAACCAACACCTGCTCATTCAACCGCATCTTCTTTAAAAGACATTAAAGAAAAAAGTTAGAGATATGAATAGGATTTATTAAATAGTAACAAATAGATGAAATAAACTTATTATATATACATGTTACATGTTTTAGGTGCTCAAGATTAGTTTTTTTCTCATAGACCGTCATAAACTCGCACAAATAGTAGCCACACAAATTGTTGCCCGGTGTCTGCCGTAGAACCCACTGAAGTAAGATAGGCTTTAAAAGTGACGCTTTCAAATCTGGACGGTGTTTCTGCACGAACCCAACCCAAACCCTAGCAATAAAACGATCATTATTAATTATCTATTACCGAGTTAAAAAAACAAAATTTAATATTTAGAGATCAGAGTTACCCTTGGATAATATCTATCATTTCTTGGTAATCTTCTTGTGCTTTTCTCAACGAGTCATAGATTACCAATTGACATTGCCAGAGATCAATGATAATTAGTATCCAATGACAGCTGCATTTGTGTGCATGTAGGCAAAATTAGTATATATCTTCATACTGATCTGATTAATTAGTTAAATAGAATGTACACACGATAACGACACTTACTTAAAGTTATACGAAAAGAGTATATATCTTTTGTCTTTTTGGTTGATCAAGAACCTCCGTAGATTTCTCTCTATTTGAGTTCTCTATAAGATATACGGGGTCTTCACATCTTTGAATACAATATTTGGATCCACAAATCCAATTTCTTTGTCATTTCTAACTCTGAGGTCCCTCATCATGTTTCTGCATATGTATAGCGGGTTTCTGTAATTAGTTATACATATACATGATAAGTTACAGTGACATTATTGAAAGAAAAAATCACTTAGAGACAGAAGCAACTTATAAGAGATTTGTCAAGAGCGTCCATGTGGCATAGTTGGTGTAGCTCATTAAATTGAATATAAATAATATCATCATCACGGAAGTAAAGATAGTTTCTAATTCAGACATAAAGATAGACATCTCCTTTTCTGACACACGCTGCCATGTACCATTTGTTTAGCATGTACATTTGCGTTCCAAGTTCGCTGAGGGTCGTAGGGTTGTATAGACTATTGCCATATGTATATTCCTTTTGCCAATGATCAATTTCTGGAACACTTTCAACTGGTGCCCTAGCTATCATTTGGGATAAGGTAAGACCAGTTTCCGCAAAAAAAAAATTCAAGCTCATCAGATTTTTAATCTGCCGGTATCTGATGATCTAGCACGTCGATGTTTAAACCATATTCATTTCCAATTACTAGCGGGGGCACTGATTGCTTTGATTGTTCCCAGAGTTGTGCTACACCCTTGCGTGCTCTTTTGTCTTTCTTCTTCTCTTCTTCTTTGGATTTCTTTAGAGTGCGACCATAGTCCGATAAAGATGATGATTCTTTATGAGCTTCACGCCTCTTTTTTTGTTGAGCCTCAACCCTTTGTCGTAGATCTTATGGCCGTAGTAAGAGGTATGGCTTCTCAGGGTTTCGCTTGGCTCCTCTTTCAGTCTTAAGTTTATTGAAGAAACTATCCACATCTGACTTTACCGAAGCATCTAGTTTTGCATCAGTCTTCTCATAGGACAGCTTCTTAGGAATGATAGGTTGTTTCTTTTTGGAGGCTTTCTTTTTTGGCGGTGGGGCGGCCGACACATTTGGTTGTGTTACCAGCCTCTTCTTTCACGCTAGAGCCATGTGTGGAGGCGATGGGGCGGCCGGTGGCGGTGTTGGAGCCTGAGGAGGCGGCGTTGGAGCCCGAGGCGGCGGTGTTGGAGCCCTAGGTGGTGGTGTTGGAGCCAAGGTGGCGGTGTTGGAGCCTGAGGTGGCGGTGTTGGAGCCCAAGGTGGTGGAGTTTGTTGATATTTGGGAACGCAATAAGGAATTGATCCGCAAGTGCACGAATATCGGTGAGCACTTCACCCGGGATGTTATCGAGAGTATCGTATTTATATTTTTACCACTAGGAGAAAGAGTGCATCTGACTAACCCGGTATATTACTACTAACCTTTAGGCTACAAAAAATGTTTCTCGATGTGAGCGATGTATAGAGAAGACTACAACCGTAATCTCTTTCTAACCTTGGTAAGGATAATCTACTATTCTATTGGGGAGGCTCACGGAATCTAGACACCACAGAGGATGTACAACCCGCACCTATAAACCCTATCCATCCTACTAACGGGATATGATCTGCAAAGGTAACTCGGAAATGTCACGTTCCTCGCTACTACCACGATCCAGCTAGTCAGGGGATATCTACGAGTATCTTAGCCCAAACACCACGTCTACGCTAGAGATGATTACTCTAAACTCTACGCGAAGAGATTAAAGTAAACTCATAAACCAAAGAACAATAAAACAAGAACTTACTAGTATTTAGAAGTCGAAATACTGAAGAATCCTAGGAGCAAGCTTCGGGTTAGGAGAACTTGATCCCGCAGGTACAACCTCGGAGTAGACACCGACAGGCCGGGCTTCCTCCGATCTGCACCTCCACTCTATCTCTCTCAATCTAGTAGATCTAGTCTACTCACATTAGATGCTAAGCCCTAAGTCTATTTAGAGGAGAGGTTATCCTTTGGGGGCACCTCTCAACTCTATGATGAACTTGTTCTCCTCCAGGGACCAGGGGGTCTGCTTATATAGTCCCCTCAGGTGAACGTGGGCCGTCGGATCAAACCGACATTGATTGAACGGTTATCCATGATCCTTTAGGTCGGTGGAGCGTAATCCACAAAGTTGGCCGTGACTGGCCACAACTCCTGGGCGGGCGCCCTAGGGGGGAGGGCGGGCGCCCTGCCCCCAGGCCCGATCGCCTTCCCGTTCGTTCTCGTGGCTTCTGGAGTCTTCTAGATGGTAGAAAATTGAGCGGTGCGTTAATATCTCTATGTAATCCCGACATGTGGGCCTTTCTTTCTTATTTCGTGAAAACCCCCTACCGAAACAGATAAACAACAAAACTCGTGGAATTCTGTCAAATCAAACCCTAATTCTAGGTGTTGTTTGCATATTGGTCCTTTCTATTGTTTATTTGATAATTAAAATTGATACTTAAGAACCGTCAACAGCGTTGGAGCCCGAGGTGGTGGCGTTGGAGACCGAGGCGATGCACCCGTGTCTTGCACTCCCTCATCATCACCCGCAGCACTATGACATGTTGGTGACCACCTGTGAAACCAAAAAGGTATATGAATAAACCGCTGACTAAGAGAATGCAAAATAAAGTTAGTGAACAAATGTATAGTCAATTTTCATCCGCACCTAGGATTAGGTTCATGATGAGGAGGTGGTGGTAGACTACTAGGTGATGCCCCTGGAATAATGATGCGCCAACAAATGAAAGTTTTCTCTGCTTCTCCTAGAGTTTTCTCTCCATCACCTCCTTCTATCTCAAGCTGCACATTAGTGAAGCCTTTGACAACTCTATCCACCGAGACACTAGCATATCTAGGTGGAACTATCGCCCCATGGATTCTTGGTGTCTTCGTAGGGTCGATAGGAGTTACAACACTAACAGCAACCATGATTGTGGCATTCCCCTGTGGAATGTGCAGCTCACATGTTGTCAGAGGTTCAGTGATGTCATCCACCGGAAAGTGCAGCCCCACGTCATCTTGAATAGTTGGCATCTCCGTGGAAGAAAAACTGCTTTTGAACTGATCGGGGGGGGGGCTAATGTTGACTCCAGGCTCTGATGCAGTTTGCCTTTGTATAGAACTTAATGCCATCTGCACTTGCCTTTTGATCTCCTCATTCATTCTCTCTTCAAGCGCTTTCTCTCACGCTATCGCTTCACAAGCCACTTCGCGTGACTCCATCACCATTGCCTCCAACCTACGCAACTGCTCTACTTTCTCTTCCTTCTTTCTTTGGTGGCTTCTATAAGTCGGTTTATCTTTAGGGAAGCCATGCTTCCATGATACCTCTCCATAGCCTCTTGTTTGCCCACCGTGTTCAGCAGTCTCCAGGGCATATGTCAGCTCATCCTTCTACCTATTTGGCTGCCAGGTGCCACTTTCATCTAATCCTCGGGCATAGGCCATTCTCTGTCCCACTCTCTGGAGCTTTTCGCCGTACACTACCTTTTCGGTCTCTAGGTCCACGGTTCCCCCGTGACCGAAGAACCAATACTTAGCGCGCTCAGGCCAGTGCAGTGATTCTGGTTCGATCCCTCTCTCAAGAATCTCCTGTTCCAACTTTTGCCACTTAGGAATAGCAGCCCTGTAGCTACCTGAACCCAAGTGATGGTGGTATTGCTTTTGTTTAGTATTTTCCTGATTCTTGATCGTCCATGACTAACCCTCTTCTTAGTTCTTAAACTCTACGAACTCATCCCAAAAAGGCTTCAACTCAACATAGGCCTTGTTAGTGAAATCCGGTGTCCGGCCATGTGCAACAAAAGTCTTGTATAGTGTCTTCATCCAAGCCTAAAATTCTTTGGCCATCTTCTGCATAGCCGAGATTTTAACCTTCTCCTTGAAAGCTTCATCTTCTGTATCGAGCGTGAAATGTTGAAGGATATCTAGCCAAATCAATTTCTTATCACGATCTGAGACAAAACTAATATTAGGGTTATCTTTCCGTTGCCTCCATTCACGAGCACTGACCGGGAGCCTGTCCCTTACAAGGTACCCATAGTGCGCAACAAATTTTTTAGAATTTGCACCAAGTACTTGTCATGTACCCTCATCGAATTCCGATAGAATGTACCGTCCCTCCAACGGCTTCTTCGGGCCTCGCACTTTTCTACTCTTCTCAGAAGTTGTCGCCGATTTAGAGGGCTACACAAACAAGTATAAATATATTAATACAAATGTCATTCATTTTAATTTCATATATATACATATATACTAGATTGTAGATAGACCTCATCAGGACTAAAGGTATCTTTATCGTTTCTTATTTATTTATGCTTACAACAATTAGATTAATTTTGTTAATTGCATAGTAAATAGAATAATAGGTATTAATTTGTTGAAAAATAATAGTTCTATTTCTTTTTGTCTAATTGCTTAAATAATAATTTTGGAAACATAAAATCTTTCCATCTCTTATAATAGCAAACTTAAATATGAAAAATAATTAGTATTTTATTAATGCAAAAATGTATTACTTAATTTTAATATCTTAAAGTAGGTGTTTTTGATAGAAAATTTGTTTGTGCATTATTTAAACGTAAATTTTGTTCATTTATCATCATTTATCTCCAAAATCCTGATATACGTGATATTCACCATTACATCAAATTATTTTTTAAAGATTTCATTTCTATTTGTTATTTATTTATGCTTACAATAATTAGATTAATTTTGTTAATTGTATAGTAAATAAAAGAATTTGTATTAATTTGTTAAAAAATAATAGTTTTATTTCTTTTTGTCTAATTGCTTACATAATAAATTTGGGAACATAAAATCTTTCTATCTCTTATAATAGCGAACTTAAATATAAAAAATAATTAGTATTTTGTTAATGCAAAAATGTATTACTTCATTTTAATATCTTAAAGTAGATGTTTTTGATAGAAAATTTGTTTGTGCATTATTTAAACATAAATTTTGTTCATTTATCATTATTTATCTCCAAAATCATGATATACGTGATATTCACCACTACATCGGATTATTTTTTAAAGATTTCTTTTCTATTTTTTATTTATTTATGCTTACAATAATTAGATTAATTTTGTTAATTGAATAGTAAATAAAAGAATTTGTATTAATTTGTTAAAAAATAATAGTTCCATTTCTTCTTGTCTAATTGCTTACATAATAAATTTGGGAACATAAAATATTTCCGATTATAACAGCAAACTTAAATGTCTTAAAGTAGGTGTTTTTGACAGAAAATTTGTTTCCCACAAGTCATTTCATTATTTGAAATGATATAAAATAAGAAAAACTAATATAAACATCTTAAGCTACAATTGTCACATACATAAATACAATAGTGATCTTCTTTTTGACGTATGTTCCTTGGTCATGATCTTGACGTAACCATGGAGTGTCCTCAGCATTTATCAGGATGCTCGGATCTCTGGTCACATTGAAAGGCGTGATTCGGTCATCTCTTTCATAATCTTCTGAAGTATCTGACTTGTCCTCAATTCCCAAAATGTTTCTTTTCCCTGAGAGAACTATATGGTGTTTTGGCTCATTTGTTAATTTGTTGTCATTTTTCCCTCTTTTCTATTTTGTAGACATGTCTTTCACATAGAACACCTGATTCACATCAGCAGCAAGGACGAATGGTTCATCTTTGTAACCAACATTGTTGAGGTCCACTGTTGTCATTCCATAGTCTTTGTCAACTATCACCCCGCCTCCGGTAACCTTCACCCATTGGCACGAGAACAAAGAGACTTTAAAATTAGGTGCGTAGTGTAGTTCCCAAATCTCCTCTATACGGCCATAATATATTTGTCTGTTTCCATTCGGGTTTGTGGCGTCTACACAAACCCCACTATTTTGGTTCATGCTTCTTTTATCTTGGCCTAGAGTGTAAAATGTATTTCCATTTATCTCGTACCCATTCGGATTTGTGGCGTCTACACAAACCCCACTATTTTGGTTCATGCTTCTTTTATCTTGGCCTAGAGTGTAAAATGTATTTCCATTTATCTCGTTCTCTTTGTACGTGAGGATATGCCATGATGGTTGCCTAGCCAACAAATACAGTTGCTCATCAATCTGGTCATTACCCTGACATTCTTTTCGTAACCAATCACTAAAAGTGTCCATGTGCTCACGCATAAACCAAGCTTCATTCTTCTCTGGGAATTGGGATCGTAGGAAGTCCTTGTGTTTTGTGACATACGGCTCCACCACGGATGAGTTTTGAAGAACTATGTAGTGTGCTTTATTGAAAGAATCCTCCCCTGTACCGATGTATGTTTTCTTTCCTAAAGTTCCCTTTCCACTCAGTCTCCCCTCGTGTTACGATTTAGGAACACCAATTGGGTCAAGTTCAGGAATGAATTCAACATAGAACTCAATGACCTCCTCTGTCCCATAGCCCTCTACGATGCTTCCTTCTGGTTGAGCACGTTGGTGAACATATTTTTCAGGACTCCCATAAACCTCTCAAAGGGAAACATATTATGTAGGAACACAAGACCAAGAATATTGATCTCTTTGACCAGATGAACTAGGAGGTGTGTCATGATATCAAAGAAGGATGGAGGGAACACTAACTCAAAGCTGACAAGACACTGAACCACATCATTCTGTAGAGCAGCTAGTTCCTGTAACACCCAAAAATTTGCAACTTTTAAAATAGGTGAAAATGATTTAATTTTGTATTTTTGTGCTCATGAAACATAGAAAAAATAATACTTTTTGTTAAAATAAAACTTATCATAGGATTAGTAACATGGTTGTGTCTTCATGCTTGTGCATATGATTTATTGAGATGATTGGTTTTGACTAAAATTCAAAATGATTCAAGCTATGTTTTAAAATGATTTGAAATTAGCTTTGAAATAAAAGAGATAGGATAAAAAAAGACTCTCGCTTCATCTTCCACAACAGCAGGCCAAGCTGACGTGTGGAAGCTTCTTGCCTCTCTCTTTGTCTTGCTGACTCTTGGGCCCTGCTCCATCAGTCACTGCCGCTGGACCCCACGTGTCAGCCACCTTCCCCTATCCCATGGCGTGTTCTGCTCAGACTCCAAGCCGACGGAAGCCGTCGATGCAAATTCCAAATCATACAGGATATTGGGCAATTCCCATGCCAAGTCTCCGTATAAAGATTGAGGACCGATCTGCGCTCTGGGATTTCCTTCTATGCGCCGCCCGTGCCCTAGGCTAGCTTCGCCCTACCGGCTCATTTGGATCTTACGAACGGAGTTGAGCTCGCCGATGCCTGCGCTGCCTCCCTGTTGTCAAGCTCTGTCATCCTCGTCCACAAAAAAAAACTACCAAGGTGAGATCACCGATTCTCTCTCTTTCTTTCTGTGAATTTGTTTCACGTTGTCGTGCTCTGCAGACTCCCTCATGTTCAGTAGCGAACGTCTCATCGTTGACCATGGCAATCACCATGCCAGAGATCCTGAGCCGCTGCGCCGCTCCACTTTAGCTTGTTGACATCACGTGAGGTCATGATGTGTTTTGTGGCCGTTTTTCTTCACTAAAACAAATCTCCAAATACAATAGAAATACACTAGCTTGTTTAGGCCGTATCTTTTCCGTTTTAACTCTGTTTTAAACCTTTCAAATTTTGTTAGATTCGTAATCACAAGATCTACATGTTAGTAATATTATTTACTCAGTTTGAAACATTTTAATTTCGTGACTTTAATTAATTAATTACTTTTCTATATAAAATATTAGAAAATTTATATCTTCTACGTTTTAGCTCCGATTTTCGTGATCTTTACGTTCGTGGAATCGTAGCGATGCGTAGAATCATTTTATAAACTTTTCTTACTGTTTTTATATGATTGGTGTACTGTTCTAATTGTAGCCTTGTTTTCTTTGTGTATGTTTTCTCCGTTTGTTTGTGTTATCGATGATCGAGTTTAGCCGGTGAGCAATTCGTGGTGATCAAGAGTGCTTCAGTGATCAAGATCGGAATCTTAGACAACTAGCAAGATCAACAAGAGCATTTGGATTAAGGCAAGGCAAGTATAGCATTTGGATTTTATTTTTGTGACCATGATCCTGTGACTAGATTAATGTTAAGTAATAAATGATAAAAATGACTTTTTAGCAACTTGATGATTTGTCTGTACGTGATCACCCGGGATAACAGTGCAACCATGAGGGCTATAATGGCTCTGGCTTTAGCTCAGTATGAGGATCTTTTTCTAGCTTGTTAGCGGTTACCTTAAATGGCGTAAGAATGGCTAGACACGTTGGGTATAGTGTGGCCTCTGTCCGTGTGTATAGGCTGCGGGTTATGTGCCATGGAAGGGGGGCTCTATATCTGCCTGCCGAGTGAATCTAATGGCCCTAACTTGTTAGACGAAACCTTTGAAAGGCTTCATAGTGATCCCTGCCGAGCTCACGGTTAGGAGCGGCCTTGGGGACATCTATATTAAGGTTGATGAATCTTGTGTGTTAAATATGCTCATTGTTTATTTTTTAATACTCTAGATTATTTATGTCACATTGATCATGAGATTGTGGGAGCTATACAATCTAGTTGCTATACTTGTGGAGTTCGACATGGACTCACTCTTGCTATTTCCCCCAAACCTCAGGAGAAGTTTAGGCTTGTGATCAACCAGTCAGTTGGATCCTGTAGAGAGAAGTTAATACCCGAAGTTCGGAGTTGTCTATCCGCTGTTTGCTATCAAGGTTATCTCTTTTATATTAAGTACGTTATATATTTATGCATTGTCTTTTGATATTACCCTTTATTTGTAGCTATATGTGGGATTTGACTTCTAAAACTCACATGTGGTGCGTATCTGATTTTGTCCTTAAAATCGGGTATTACAGTTCCAGTGGATTGATTGCCTTCTGAGAAATTGCATTGAGGAATACACATAGCTTTACGGTGGCCAGACGTACATGTAGAGGTAGAATTCCTCTTAATGCAACTAGAAGCAATTGCGTCATAAGCACATGGCAGTCATGCGACTTTAAGTTCAGAAATTTCTTCTCGGTCACATTAATTATACCTTTTATATTATAGGAGAATCTAGATGAGACCTTGATGCCGCTTAAGAATTCAAACATTATTTCTTTCTCTTCACTGCTAAGAGTGTAGCTAGCAGGTCTTAAATATTGGCGTCCATCATCAGTCTTCTCTAGATGCAGCTTGTCTCATTCTTCCATGCATTGCAAGTCTTGTCGTGCTTCAAGTGAATCCTTAGGCTTCCCATACACACCCATGGGTCCTAGAAGGTTCACACAAAGATTCTTTGTTAGGTGCATGACGTCGATCACATTCCGGACCTCTAGGACTTGCCAATAGGGTAGCTCCCAAAATATTGACTTCTTCCACATGGGTGCATGACCCGCTGCATCTTTTGCAACTAGTTGGCTGCCTTGTCTCTTACCAAAACTACTTTCACATACTTAACCATCTCAAATACATCTTCTCCAGTTCTATTGCGAGGCTTGCATCGGTGGTCTACCTTACCTTTAAAATGCTTGCCTTTCTTTCTAACTAGGTGATTCATAGAAAGAAATCGACGATACCCAAGGTACACGACCTTTCTGCATTTTTTCAAATATATACTATCAAGGTCATCAAAACAGTGTGTGCATGCATTATATCCCTTGTTTGTCTACCCTGAAAGATTACTTAGAGTAGGCCAATCATTGATTGTCACAAACAATAGTGCTCGTAGGTCGAAGTGTTCCTGTTTGTACTCATCCCACACACGAACACCTGTTTCACTCTATAAAAGTAGGAGTTCTTCAATTAATGGCCCTAGATAGACATCAATGTCATTGCCCGGTTGTTTTGGGCCTTGGATGAGCACCGACATCATAATGAACTTTTGCTTCATGCATAACTATGGAGGAAGGTTGTAGATACATAGTGTAATAGGCCAAGTGCTATGACTACTGCTCTGCTCACCAAAAGGATTCATACTGTTCGTACTTAAAGCGAACCTTAAGTTTCTTGCGTCTTTTGCAAACTCTGGAAATTCCCTATCTATTGCTCTCCACTGGGACCCATCAGCAGGGTGTCTCAACATGTTGTCTACTTTACGGTCTTCTTTGTGCCACCGCAACAATTTTGCATCGTTCTTATTTCTAAAAAGACATTTCAGACATGGTATTATAGGAGCATACCACATAACCTTTGCAGGGATTTTCTTTCTAGGATGTTCTTCCCCCTCAACATCGCCAGGGTCATATCGCCTGATCTTATACCGTGATGCTTTACATACGAGGCATTCATCTAAATTCTCGTAGTCCTCGCCACGGTATAGGAGTAGTCGTTAAGACATGCATGTATCTTCGTGATTTCTAATACCAAAAGACAGGCGACTTGTTTTGCTTCGTACGTAGTAGTGGGTAGTTCATTAGGCTTCGGCAGCATCTTTTTTTGGATCTTCAGTAATTTCGCAAATGCCTTATCAGATACACTATTTTGTGGCTTCCATTTTAACAACTCCAGTGTTGTGCCCAATTTTTTTAGCCATCCTGGGCAGATGGGTATAGTAATTTCTTGTGATCTTCTAACATGTGGTCAAACTTTGTCTTCTCTTTTTCACTTTCGCAATCTTTTTGTGCATCACGAATGACATCACCAAGATCTTCAGCTTCTCCCATTGATGTATCACCGAAGTCACCGTATTGAGCAATAATGTCGTCAGGCTCCAACTGTTCTTCTTCACCTTCTTCCATCATTATCCAGTTTTCTCCATGCTTGGTCCAACAAATATAGTTTGACATAAAACCCGACTTCAACAAATGTGAGTGAATATTTCTAGAGCTAGAATATTTCTTCAAATTCTGACACAAGGCACATGGGCAACGTATGAATCCATCCCGCTTGTTTTACTCGGCCACTCTTAAGAAATAACGCACACCATCAATTTCTTTGGAGTGGCGATCGACATTGTACATCCAATAACATATCATATTGTCTGCATTGCAACGTAAAGTATTATAAGTTTCTAATTATTTATACAGAAATTAAAGTAACAAAATTAAAAATACATTAAAGTTATCTTTTTTCTATATTTCTAATTTTTCTAAACAAGCAAAATTAAAAAGACATAAAAGTTCTCTATTTTTCTAACTAATCATGAAATGTGGCATGCATACTAGTTATAATTAATTAAATAACCTTGTCCGCATTGCAACCCAAAGTATTGTAAGTTTATAAAGAAATTAAAGTAACAAATAACCTAAATTTCTATATTTCTAATTTTTCTAAACCAACAAAATTAAAAAGACATAAAAGTTCTCTATTTTTCTAACTAATCATGAAATGTGGCATGCATACTAGTTATAATTAACCAAATAACCTTGTGTGCATTGCAAGCCAAAGAATTATAAGTTTCTAATTTTTTTACAGAAATTAAAGTAACAAATAACCTAAAATTCTATATTTCTAATTTTTCTAAACCAGCAAAATTAAAAAGACATAAAAGTTCTCTATTTTTCTAACTAATCATGAAATGTGGCATGCATACTAGTTATAATTAACTAAATAACCTAGTCTGCATTGCAACCCAAAGTATTATAAGTTTCCATTTTTTATACAGAAATTAAAGTAACAAATAACCTAAAATTCTCTATTTCTAAATTTTTCTAAACCAGCAAAATTAAAAAGACATAAAAGTTCTCTATTTTTCTAACTAAATCATGAAATGTGGCATGCATACTAGTTATAATTAACTAAATAACCATGTGTGCATTGCAACCCAAAGTATTATAAGTTTCTAATTTTTTATACAGAAAAGTAACAAATAACCTAAAATTCTCTATTTCTATTTTTTCTAAACCAGCAAAATTAAAAAGACATAAAAGTTCTGTATTTTTCTAACTAATCATGAAATGTGGCATGCATACTAGTTATAATTAACTAAATAACCTTGTATGCATTGCAACCCAAAGTATTATAAGTTTCCAATTTTTTATAGAGAAATTAAAGTAACAAATGACCTAAAATTCTCTATTTCTATTTTTTCTAAACCAGCAAAATTACAAAAACATAAAAGTTCTCTATTTTTCTAACTAATCATGAAATGTGGCATGCATACTAGTTATAATTAACTAATTAACATTATCATAAATTGCAAATTAAAGTATTATAAGTTTCTAATTTTTATACAGAAATTAAAGTAACAAAAAACCTAAAATTCTCTATTTCTATTATTTCTAAACAAAAAATATTAAAAAAGCACAAAAGTTCTCTATTTTTATAATTAACTAATTAACTCGGTCACAAATTGCAAATTAAAGTATTATAAGTTTTTAATTATTTTCTAAATTAATTAAAATAAAAAACCATAGTATTCACTATTTCTCTAACTAAACCATTAAATGCGGTAGACATAATAGTAATGAAAAGTTAATTTTTAGGGAACTAATTATAGTTGGTATCATTAAAATATTCAAACGATCAAGTGATTGGAGTTTAAAATAGCGTAGAATTCATAAAACAAAAAAAACATATAAAACACTAGGAAATGACATATGTCGCTGCTAATGTCGAGAAGATGAAGCTAGTGACCTCTTAACAAGTCGATGACGGCGTAGAAATGATGAAATGAATAAATAGCCGGAGATGAGAGGAAGAACAAGCAAGAACAAATGTGAAGAACACAGCAAAAGAGTGAAGATCGGGCTCGGCCAGGGGATGAAGAAGAGTTCAAATATGGGGAAGGATATTTAATCCTTTAGTCCCAGCTGGTGAGACGGACCGGGACAACAACTTTTATTCCCGGTTGGTCTCACCAATCGGGACAAAAAAAATGTTTTGTCCCAGTTAGTCTCACCAATCGGAACAAAAAAATGTTTTAGTCCCGGACGGTGATTGGGCCGAGATTATTATTCATTTTGGGCAAGTAACCAAAGGCCTATTATGTAGTAGTGTATGGACTATGTTTAGAAGTATAATAAACACTATCTATTTATGAAAGTCATAGAAAATCAAAAATTATTTTGTGGCGTACCATAAACCAGGTCAGGATACCTAATCAGTTGGAAGATCTTAAGATTAGGAATACCCGCTTCCAGCGGCAAAGGAAGATATTAAGATTAGCAGTACCCACTTCCTCTCGGTCCAATGGAGAGGCCCAGTCGAACGGAGCACTACCCACGACTCGCCCGAAGCAATAAGCGACTCGCTCGAGCCTTAGTCTCGGACGCAATCAACGTTTCGCCCGAGCCCTGGTCTCGAGCGCAATAACGCTTTGCCCGAGCCCTAATTTCAGACACAATCAACGCCTCGACCGAGTCCTGGTCTCGAGCGCAATCAATGCCTTGCCCAAGTCCTGGTCTCGAGCGCAGTCAACGCCTCGCCCGAGCTCTGGTCTCGAGCGTAGTCATTGCTTCGCCCGAGCCCTGGTCTCGAGCACAGTCAACGTCTCGCCCGAGCCCTGGTCTCGAGCGCAATCTACGCTTCGCCCGAGCTCTAGTCTCGTGCGCAATCAACACTTCGCCTGAGCCCTGGTCTCGAGCGCGATCAACGCTTCCCCCAAGCCCTAGTCTCGGTGCCAGACTTCCTACACACGACCAACCGTACTGCGGACACGACGTGGTCCATGCCTTCGCCCATGCTGCGGCAGAGAATGACCCCCACTATTCTAACAACTCCTGCCCCTGTTACGCCTTACCTCCATCACTATGGGTACGGCCGAACAAAGGACGGGACAAGAGATGTTAAATCATGACACTGTTGCCATAACCTAGCAGTCATCAATCCACCATACAGGATAAGGGACGAGGCCTCGGGAAGTGACGCCACCACCTAGAACAGAGCCCGACAAGTCATTATAGGGTAGAACGTGAATATCCATAGTACAAAGGACTACCCTCATGGTCAATACGGACAACCATACCGCTGCCATTGCCCTAAGGACACAAGTCCGACGTTGTAAACCCTCTGTGCACTAGAGTAGCAACTCAAACTTACCCATGTACAATCTGCCTCCCCTTGAGGCTATAAAAGGAGAGGCAGGACACCATCTAAGGGTCAGGTCGAATACGATCAACACAATAGCCAACTCACAATCCATCACACTCTAGAGAGCACACACGAACACTCTGCCACCCACAAAAGCCGAGACCTAGGATCATCTCTCTCTCGCAATTAGCTTGTACCCCCTACTACGAGCACCCCAGGTGCAAGATAATACAGGATCCAACCCCCTTAATGCACGTAGTGCATCGTTAGCCTCAACCAGTTTAAGTCTCTTGTGTTCTTCTTGTATCACCATCTGGGTTTAGGGACATGCAGACTCATTACTCGTTAGTGCCTGGATCACGTGTCCAGACACTGATAGTTAGCGCGCCAGGTAGGGGCCTTCTGCGTGTGACACCCTTTCCTCTAGGAAAGCCCAGATGGTGAACGGTTTTCGCCCACTTCGCCTCGCCACTATCATGAGATTTGGGAGTCTGGAGTTCATGTTGCTCGGCTCTAGCTACGACATGGTCCTCCTCCTGCCGCGTGATGACACCAAGCCTCGTCCTGAGCCTCATCTGCTCCAGCCAGTGTGCGGGGGATGCTTGGGACATCATGCTAGGAGTGCCCGATGAGGGTGATAGAGGTCTAGGATCCCCACTCTCGCTATTGGGGGTGGGGCAACCTAGACACTCCCCCTCATGTCCCTCATTAGATCGCCCGTGCCTCGAGCCCACCGCGAGCCAGAAGAAAGTCCTACAAAGTTGTCAGATCTGCTCCTAAGCCTAATAGGAGGTTGACACAGCCTTCAGGTTAACCACAGCCGACAGGCAGAGCACCTCTCCCACTGCCAACTAGGAAGGGGACTCTAGGGGGCTCGACTTCACGACACACTCCACCGCCATCACTCCTAAGGCCTGAGGAAAGGAAAGAGGAGCCCGCGATTGTGTCATTCATGCTACCTGACGGGATGAAGAATGCGGTTGCGGTTTATGCCTCTTCCACGAGCACTTCATTGAGTGCTTACGCAGATCTCCTGGGCCACCACCTGAGGTCTACCCTTGACCTAATCGCCACGCCTCCTGTGTCTACCTATCCTAAGGAGATCTCCTCGGATAAAGGCATGTGGGCTGGCACAGACTTCTCCAGCCTCGGCGATCTAGAGACCCTTTTTCATTTCCTCGAATCGAGTAACTATTGCTTTGGTTACTCAGAATTTGATGGAGACAACTACGACCTGTCCCGGGAGTGCTTCCACCTTGAGACTGACGTCGCGACCCCGATAAGTCAAGGCAGTGTGGGCCCAGTGGAGCACAAGGATGTGACACCCCCACCTATTGCGGTCTCTATGGGTTGTCATGAACCACGGGGAGCCGCATCCGCCCCAGTAGGACCTCGATGTCCAAACCTTGAGCAGTTCAAGGAGCTCGAGGCCAAACTTGAGGAGGACCGCAGACATCTACGTCAGTTACACGAGACACTGGTGCAGGACCAATACGCTCGATGGAATGGAGGAGCAGCCCGACGATGCGCTCGCGACATCAATCGGTGCATCATCGAGGATGCCAGGGGAGAAGATCCCCCTCTCTTCAGCACAACTAGCTAGAATGTGATGGCTGCTGCACTCCTTCTAAGAGCGATGCATGAGCCCTCAACACCTAAGGGGAGGTTAGTGGGCCAGGGGCTCCAAGGACTCCTGGAGCATGTTGTGGTGCAGAATGCCAAATTTTTTGCGTCGCAGCATCACAGTTCACAGACGGAGCGGTCCAGGAACCTACCTCCCCCTAGAGAAGGTGGCCTCGGTATGTGACCTCGAGCCTACCAACCCCTAGGGTGGCAACAAGGCCAAGTCCGTCCTTGAGTGGGTTGGCACCAACATGGACGCTAGAGCCACCCTCGACACTCGGCACCACGACAAGGACGAGGCCGAGTCTCGGATATACCAACCACAGCGAGGCGCAAGGTATGACCTCGAGCACGATCACCGCACATCGCCCGAGCATTCGGGTCCTCGCGTCTTCAGCAAGGCAAACCGTAGGGTCAAGTTTCCTGTCCGTCAGACCGCCAACCTCACCAAGTACTCTAGGGAGACAAATCCCGAGCTTTGGCTTGCACATTACTGCCTAGCGTGCCAGCTAGGTGGCACGGAGTATGACTTTCTCATTGTTGATGGTTGATAACGTCAACTTTTATTGCAACTTTAGACCTAAAGGAAAACATGAAAACACACTAGTCTAGGGTTTTATCTGACAATTTCCATGAGTTTTGGATAATTGTATTTTCCAAGGTGAATTTTAGGAAAGCTAAAAAGAGGGACTCTAGTGCAAAATAAACACAAAACTTATCTGCCACGGGAAACATCACGGGAAGACTCAGGAAGGAAGAAGACTCTCGAAGCAACGCGGGGCCTGACGGCTGCCAGGTGGGGTCGGCCAGCCCCACCATAGCGCCGGTCGGTGCCCCCCTTAGGGTTTTGGCCCCCCTCTTCTGGAAGCTTCATCCACCGCCTCTCCTAATGTATCTTGGCCCTTGGTTAAGTCGGTTTGATCCTATGGCACACGCGCATCCCACCAGACTATAAATACACGGGTAGACCCCCTGGAGAGAGCCAATTCATTATTCATCAAGGCCTCAAGCCATCAAGAATCAAGTGCCTTCAAGTTCATCAAGAGCCTTCTACTTCATAGTTCTAGTTATTTAGATTAGAAGTAGAGGAGATCTGGCTCTTCATCGGGATCTGGAGCCCCTGGCGTTGGTCTGGAGTGTAAGAGTTCAGTAATAGATCTAGTTCTTAATTTATAGTATTCAATTGTATATCAGGGAGACTTTATTCTAAATAGATTCATATGTTCTTCATTGTAATAGTCATTGTCTACTCTGATTATATGTCTACGATAGTTGGTTTGATTTTATTGAATTCATGTAATTGCTCATATAGTGTTTACCTAATTGATCGTTGGGTAGATGGTAGACAATATGTAGACGTAGTGTCTTGATATCTTGTTTATCTGTGAGTGCACCCTGACGTGCCGGGACGTGTGGTAGTCCACGTAGGTGACAGATGCGTTGGTTCCTTTGTAGTCCACCCTCTGTACGTAGGTGTTGACACTTGTTAACTTATAAAATTTATTAGCATTTATTTCTCCACCAGAAATGAATACCTACTAGAATAGGGTTATCACTAACAATTTCTACGAGTTGTGTATATTCCATGTTTTCTAGGGATTATTACAGAAAGTGCTGAAAAGAGAGATTTAAGTGCTAATCGGCCATGAAACTTAACAGCGATGGAAGGATGACACCGGAGGATTTAGGAACACTCTAGAAGACACCCGACGCGAGGGGGGAGCCAGCAGCCGCCAGGTAGGGCTGGCCGGTCCCACCCTAGCGTCGGCCGGCCCCCTGCTGCTAGGGTTTCATCCCCCCTTCTAGAAGCTTCCTCCACCGCCTCTGAGGAGCCATCTTGACCATTTGTTAAGTCGGTTTGATCCAACGGCGCGCGTTCACCCATCAAGCTATAAATAGAAGGAAAGACCCCCTTGAGGAGGCCAGATCAAGAGATGAAGAGCCAGAGCATTAGATTGAGATCCGCTAGATCTAGGCTAGCAATCAAGATAGAGATTAGATAGAGATAGAGTAGAGGAGTAGAGATTCGGAGCAGTCCCGGCCTGTTGGAGCTTCCTCGGGATCTATATTATTCTAGATTCGGCTCCTTTGCCTAGAACCGCATTCTGAGGTACTTTTGTATTTACACTTCTGATTCAAGTAAGCAACTTGTTTGTATTCGTTCTTTGGTTTACAACTCATATTATATTGAGCACTACAATTTGGGTAGCTCCTAGGTTGGAGTATTGATTCGTAGCGTAGATGTGGTCTCTGGGCTATAGTTGCTTGTGAATGTCCCCTGATCAACCAGACAGTGGTAGTTTGTGTAGGTGACTTTATAGCAACATTGATTCCTCTGTAGTCCACTTCGCGTTGATAGGATTGATAGGCTTATAGGTGACTGATAGGGGATTGCTCTGATTCTTCTCCTATTCGGGTTAGTTGCCTGATAAGACGATAGTATACAAAGTTTACTGGTTATTGGAACCAGAGTACATTAGTATTTCCTCATCATCAATAGTTTCTCGATTGTTTGTGCCCCCCTTAGATTAAGAATTATAGGCTAAGTCATAAATCACCTACTATTCCTTTGGGTTCGATATTAAAACCGGGTTGATCTTGGTGAAGTGCTGATCAGTATATATCTGTGCGCTTACGGATAATCTAATTATAATCATTATTAGGGTGCAGTTAATTTATACCAACAGTAGGTCTTGCATGGGCGTGGCCGCAAAGGAGGCGACCCTTGTGTCTTAATACCCTCATTAGTTGATGCCTATTTACATGTGATTATGGTATAGGGTTGACTTAACGATCATTTCTAGATGTAATTGCACTAATTAGAGTTATTCGTTGTCGTAGTTATAGAATTACCTTAGTCCAACTCCCTAGTTCATCCATTGGCTAACTATGATTATGACTAGTAGATGCTATGATGATTATCCTCAATTATGATACTTGATGATTATGCTATCACTATTATTTATCCATATTTATCTTGTGACCTCTGCCTGGTATGAGTAGATTACATGACTTGGGTAATATCATTTATTCATCCTATATAGTTTCTTATCAATATAATAGATTATAGTTTAACACTTAGCTTCCCAGTGGTATAAATATAAATCGACAACCTGGATACTTCCCTAGGCAAAATGCTACAACGGTATAATTATATTCATATCTTTTATTGTCTGTCTAGTTGTGGTAGAACAAGTGAATCTATATTAAATTCCTAGCAATATAATTAGGAATGACAACCTACTTCATGCCTAGGAATGTTAGAGTGGTAAGTTGCTATTTGACAAATTAATTATATATCGTGCATTTCTGGTGTTGTTTCTAGGGGTAGGATTTATCTCTATTTTTAGTAATGACGATAGTAAATGTCAACAAGCATTTTTGGCACCATTGACGGCGAAGGCACAATAAACTTATGATATATTGATAACATATATACGCATGGATAAAGTCATATTACCAATTGATTTCTAACTCAATTAGGTACACCCTTTGTCGTTATCATTTTCTTATCTTGTGCAGGGTGATGAATGAATGGTTTTTCTCTTCCAAGAAACTTTATTGAAGATCTAGAGAAACTCCTTAGGAAGAAGAAGTTTGTAGAAGCAAGGTACAAATTCGAATCATCATCAAGAACAGCCTCTGATGCTCAAGCTAGGTCTTCAGAGGAGCCAGCTCCAACATTGGAAGACGAATTCGAAGAACAAATAGAAGAACAAGCAGAAGAGCAGTTAGGTGAAAACGTAGCTCCTGTGTTTGAAGACATGGCTGAGAAGACACTACCAGAGTTCTCTGCCCCAACGACAGCAAACATTTGGACTAGACTAGCAGTCAACACTGGGGAGAATGGATTCGAGCTCAAGCCTGCTCTCATTACCATGGTTCAAGCCAGCCAATTCTGTGGAAAAGCTCATGGAGACGCAAGTACACATTTACAACACTTTCTAGTGATCTGCAACACCTTCACGATCAGAGAAGTACAAAAGGATGCTATCTTACTCCATCTTTTCCCGTTCTACACCAACAAAGACAAACCCAATACATGAGATGTTTGCTCAACTGCTTTCCAGGCAAAATTCTTTCCTACAGCCAAGACTAATGCTCTATGTGGGAAGATTTCAAGTTTCCAACAACAACACGATGAATCACTCACTGATGGGAAAGATTACAGAATTACATTGAAGACTGCCCTCATCATGGAATAGAGGAGTGGATGTTAATGTAGACTTTCTATCACGGGCTCATCTCGAGTACCCGTAGGTCTATTAATCTTGCAGCTGGGGGAGCTTTCCCGTCACTTAAGCTCTCAGACGCTAAGGAACTTGTTGAGAAGGTGGCCTCAAATTCAACATGCAATGAAGAACGTACTCCGCCTCAAAAGAAAGGAGGAGGAATCCATCATCTCAAGGAAGCTAACATGGTCACTGCCAAGCTAGACCTCATCATGAAAAGCTCGACATAGAGAAGAAGGAAGTCATGCACATCAATGATTCCTATATGACATGTGAAGAATGTGAAGACTACGGGCACTCAGTTGCTAGTTGCCCTAGACTACAAGTGACAGGATACTGATATGAATCGGCATGAGGGTGGCCCGATCTTTACAACAGTAGATCAAAAGAACAAGGATAACTTGCTGCGAACAATGGATAACTAGCTTTATACCTGACAAAGGTTGGATGCGACCAAGCGACGGGGAGAGAGGCACCGAAACCATGAAGACGTTGACTCGATCTCCAAACGACCGCAGAACCACAATTTGGAACTAATCCACACAATACGGCGCAGCCGAACGGAAGCCGTAGAGCACGAAGTAGGGGAACCCATAGGATTCACTAAACAAGTCCATGAAGAACAAGGAAGAACAAAGGTTGAGTAAGGCACTCAGCAGCGCGGCTGCAATATCATGTAGTTTATCAAAATGATCAAAAGTTTCTAATACCTTAGAGGTAGGGAATATTTATACTAGGAACAACCCTCCTAGATAGGTATGAAAATGAAATTGAGTTTCTGAGGGAAGACAATGTGAAAGGTCCCCTCGGAATGTATTCTCGAACTAGCTTCGCGTGATTGTTGGCCTCGAGAGCAGTTTCCAATTAACTGACCATAACTTCTTATTGGGAAGTCCAAATGACGAACCGTTTATTGGGTGTGAAACTAACTCAAAGGGCTTTCCAGCAATGTATGCCATGCACCATGAAATGTTGTAGATTGATACAGTTTTGCATGGCAAGTTGTACCAACATTTTGTCACGATAGACTATTGACCTTCTGAGCAGTCTTGACTAATCCAATCATAACTCTTGATTGCGACGTCCAAATGAGATGAGACTTGAGGCATTGGAAAACAGACATGATGAGCTTTGCAAAATGTCCTCATAGGACTTCATAGATTTTGTGAGTAAAAGGTTATGAAGATTTCTTTACACTGGTCCATTCTTGACTTCCACTAGTCCGTTTTTTACACTCTGGTCCATTTTGTAGTGTCTTCTGGGACTTGCACTGGTCCGTTCTTCAGGGTCCGATTCATCCTTCTCTTCTTCTATATACCTGAGTACAATCAAGATAGAAGACTTAGGTAGTATATAATTCTCATTAATGTTAAAATGAATCTCACAAAGTAGCGCGTGGACCTCTTGTTGTAGCTTATTTACACGACTACGTGTAACCGGTCCATCGATGACTTGGGCTGGTGTCGGTGTAGGTAAAACTTGAGTGGTTGTAGCTTGACTTGGAGCTTGTGACATCTTGCTTGCTGGCATGGTCATATCATTCTCCCCCTCTTGAAAAGGAGTCATCCTCGACTCTAACTCTTCGGATCCAAAGAGTTGTGCTAGGCCATCGGTTTGTAATGTTGTGATAACATCGTAATCTTCTTGTTCCATGATAGCAAGGTGTTTGAATCTATAATCATATAAACTAAGTAGTAGCCTTGTATGTGGAAACCTAAATGATTTGGAATTAAGTTTAGCTTCCACCTTGAGTGGATGCTTGAATGTTGATTGCCTTAGTATGGTCTCATCATCCTCCCTCCCTTCAAGAAAAGTCGTCCACGACTTTTGTTTACCTAAAAACAGCTTAGACAAAATAGAGGGTGGATGTACTTGATAATTCCAATAATCATTCCTTTTGTTCTGTTCATTTGTTCCATTATGAATTATTTTTGCATTATTTCCTTTTTCATGTAAGAAATGTTCTCTCAACTTTGGTGAACCTGCAAACAGTTTAAAGGATGGTAGCACAAAAATTTCTTCCAATCCAATCATTTGATTCATGTTATCATGTTTTATCTTTAGAAGATCAAACTTTTCATCAAATGGATGTTGAGAACTAATGTTATTCCAAAAATTATTGTGGCAGCAAAATTTATTCAAGGATTTAGAAGTATAATTTCTAAACTCAATGCTCCAAGGCGTGGATGAACAACTTTTCGGTGTATAGGCTTTGCTTTGCACAAGATTTCTAACTTTAAGTGGATGGAACGAACATACTGACAACATGAATTGATTGAAACCATAAGCACCAAGCATTTGTTGCATCTTAAAAGATTTCTCACTTTGTTTATCTCTCAACATTTTTGAGTCCAAATCAGCAAGCTTGTTATATGTTACACAAATGGCATGAACCTGGAAGGTATCTACAACATGTTCTCCAATCAAGACAAATGTAAACTGGAAGCTATGAGTAGTATTCAATGAACTCAAAGATGTTATGTTACAAATTTTCTCAAGCATTTGTTCAATATTGATAGGCATGTTAAGCATTGTATAACACAAACATTCAAGAGGAGATATCCTTGTAAACAAATCAGCACAAGTAACCGACTGGATGAGGTGTTGTTTGTTGTTATATGAAGTGTTGCAAGGATCATTCAAAGCACAAAGACACTCATAAAAAAGAAATTCAGCACTTGTATCAACATGAGTTCTAGTCAGATCAGCACAAATATTTTGGTTATGTTTTATTGCTGAAACAGTGATATCACAAGTACTCAGTATGTGTTGAACATTCAGATTTGATTTATTTTTCATGTATTTTAATTCCAATGATTCTACATGTACCAAGGTTTGAATCTCTGAATTTTTAACTTCATTGTTGACCTTAGATGGTTTTGATGAATTAACTAAAGGGTTGAGAAATGTGCAGCCATCTCTAAGATGTATGAGCATTGAAACATAATGCATCATATCACACATATGAATGCAAATCATCATGTATATGAACCATATCAAACCATAGAAAAGATCATGTATGATTGAACTTTGGTTATCAACTTGCAAAATTTCAGCACACGGGTGAACATGTGAAATAATCAAATCAGTGCAAATATTTCGTGTATGGTTAATCCCATTTGAACCATATGTATTATCATAATTACTTGCCATTTTATTTTGCAAACTCAAATCTGATTTATTTTCAATAACTTTTAGACTTTTGGTGGTGCAAGTACCAAGGATTGCACCTCTGAAATCTTACCATTATCCATGTCATGGTTCAGGTTTTGGGCAACACACAATGGGTTTAGTTGAATGGCTACCTTCTCATTTCTCTCACCAAGTATGGTGCCATCTTAAGCATCCATCTCTTCCCTATTCTCATCACCAACCTGCACATTTGGAAAGACAAAACTAGAAGTAGAGATGAGAGTGTTAGTTTCAAAGATATCCTCACTTGGCCTGCATTCTAAATATCTATTTTTCTGTGGTGTATCCCTCACACTCTCATTGTTGACACTCTTAACCTTATAGTGGGTGGAATCACTCAACTCACTTTTGTTTTCACTCTCTCTCATTTTGGCAATGTGGCTCTCATTCTCACATAGGTTTTGATGCACAATTACTTCAATGTCTTGTGAAGCCACATATGCATGTGTATCGTTGTCATTGACAATCACTTGTTCGTCCTCATCGAAGATTGGGTGCTGATCATAATTCACAACATCATTTTCTTCATGAACCTGCATCGCAAAAGGAACAAGAATAGAAGGTATTTTGATATTAGAAGTAAATAATTCCTCACATGATTCATCTCTTTTTTCTCTCAATTTTTGTGGATCACTCTCACATAGAATTTTGTGGCTCTCCTTAAATATTGTGGAATCTCTCATCTTCTTATTTTGAACCCTCTCACTGAATTTTTGTTGGTGCCACTCTTTCTCACGTATGGTGGAATGTTTCATCTTTTCCTTTTGATTTCTCTCACTCAATTTTGGTTAGTGGCACTCTGGCTGAATTTTTATTTTAGGGGACACACAGTAATCTTCATCATCAATGAGCACACGGGGGCGAATGCTATGCCCATGAGCACCTCCTCCATGTTGTCCACTATGGCCAAAGAGACCACGACGAGAGTTGGCTGAGCTATGTTGTTTAGCCCGACCGCGCACCACAGGAAGATGTTCATCAAACACCTTCTCCATTACCTCCACTAGTGAGTTTTGTAGTTGGCGTAACTCAGCCCGCGAAACTGATGTTTCTTTTTCTCTATATCAACCACCATGAACGCTCGAATTTGATCCTGGCATGTTAGCAATTATGCAAGATATAGTGGAATGGGTAAATTTGTGGAATCACACAATCTCACCTCTTACTTACCAATGCTCTTTCCTGTTCTCAAGGACAGTGAATTGTGCTAGTGTAGCAGCTCAACAGAAGTGATTCTGAGTTCGCAAGGATTACGAGTCAAATGTCCTGGTTTCAGTTTTTGGTGGAGCTATAGGTGGCTAAACAAGGGAGGCTACGGTACTGAAAATCAAGTGGTTTGATGTGGTCAAAAGATATAATGTTGCTGGTATATAAATCCCCAAGAATCTGAATATGTAAACTAAATTTTCAGTGAGCAAACCGCAATATAACCCCTTTCCTCTTCTTTTACTTTTCTTTTGGACCTTTCTATCTCTGTTTTTTTTCTCTGAACTTTTTTTGCTCTGATTTTTAACTATTTTTTTACTAACAGGGGTGTGGATACAAATGAAACACGATACAAAATATGTAAAGATGGTGACTAGCAACTTGATGAACACAAAAACACAAGATAACAGTATCGACAAAGGTCTATAGGATTTTTTTGTGGCTTTTTCAGTGGACTATAGGTGATGAACAAATCAGTAACAAACGATATATAAACTAAGGTAGATATGTGGATGATTGTGAGACCTACCGTGACAACGAAATCTTTGATACTAGTTGATAGGATACCAATATGAATCGGCACGAGGGTGGCACGATCTTCACAACAAAATATGAAAAGAACAAGGATAACTTGCTGCGAACAACGGATAACTAGCTTTATACCTGACAAAGGTTGGATGCGACCAAGCGATGGGGAGAGAGGCACCGAAACCGTGAAGACTTCGACTCGATCTCTGAACGACCGCATAACCACAATCCGAAACTAATCCACACAATACGGCGTAGCCGAACGGATGCCGTAGAGCACGAAGTAGAAGAACTTAGAGGATTCACTTCACAAGTCCATGAAGAACAAGGAAGAACAACGGTTGAGTAAGACACTCAGCAGCCCGGCTGCAATATCATGTAGTTTATCAAAATGATCAAAAGTTTCTAATAGCTTAGAGGTAGGGAATATTTATACCAGGAACAACCCTCCTAGATAGGTACAAAAATGAAATAGAGTTTCTGTTGGAAGGCAATGTGAAAGGTCCCCTCAGAATGGATTCCCGAACTGGCTTCGCGTGACTGTTGGCCTCCAGAGCAGTTTCCAATAAGCTGACCATAACTTCTTATTGGGAAGTCCAAATGATGAACCATTTCTTGGATGTGAAACTAGACTCCAAGGGCTTTCCAGCAATGTATGCCATGCACCACAAAACATTGTAGATTGGTACAGTTTTGTATGGCAAGTTGTACCAACATCCTGTCACGACAGACTGTTGACCTTCTGAGCAGTCTTGACTAATCCCAGTATAACTCTTCATTGCAACGTCCAAATGTGATGAGACTTGAGGCATTGGAAAGCAGACTTGATGTGATTTCCAAAATGTCCTCATATGCCTTCATAGCTTTTGTGAGTAAAAGGTTATGAAGATTTCTTTGCACTGTGGTCCGTTTTTGACTCTCTAGTCCATTTTGTAGTGTCTTCTGGGACTTGCACTGGTCCATTTTTCAGGGTCCGATTCATCCTTCTCGTCTTCTATGTACCTGAGTACAATCAAGGTAGAATACTTAGATAGTTTATAATTCTCATTAATGTTAAAATGAATCTCACAAAGTAGCATGTGGACCTCTTATTGTAGCTTCTTTGCACGACTACGTGTAACCCGTCCATCGATGACTTAGGCTAATGTCGGTGTAGGTAAAACTTGAGTGGTTGTAGCTTGACTTGAAGCTTGTGACATCTTGCTTGCTGGCATAGTCATATCATCCTCCCCCTCTTGAAAAGGAGTCGTCCTCGACTCTAACTCTTGTGATCCAAAGAGTTGTGCTAGGCCATCGGTTTGTAATGTTGTGATAACATCGCAATCTTCTTGTTCCATGATAGCAAGGTGTTTGAATCTATAATCATATAAACCAAGTAGTAGCCTTGTATGTGGAAACCTAAATGATTAAGAATTAAGTTTAGGTTTCACCTTGAGTGGATGCTTGAATGTTGATTGCCTTAGTATGGTCTCATCCAAGAGGATGTGAACTTCATCAACAATAACACCTACTATCGTCCTCAACAAAATCAAGGATGGAACCAACAACCTCGACAAGGTAACTACCAAGGTAATAATTTTAATAATAACCTTCCGCCTTTGAGAGAATTAGTTACTAGTCAATCCAAACTACTAGAACAAATGACTAGGAAACTAACATCAAATGATAAAACTTTGGAAAACATACATACTAGGATGGATACTTTTGCTTCTGCCATAAAGAAAAAATATAGTTTCAATAAAATGCTAGAATCACAATTAGCTCAATTAGATATTGTTGTTCCTTCATTAGAAAAAGGCAAGATTCCAAGGCAAACAGAAGATTTAGAAACTGCTAACCTTGTTGATATTCACAATGCAACCCAATATCATATTGAGCCTGCAGATGTACAGTGGATTGACCACTCTACCAGAGAAGATGGGAGGCCCTGGAAGACCTGTCATTCCAATCTCTATAGGATGCCACAGAATTCTAGAGGATATCTATGACTTCGGCGCAAGTGTCAACATCATGCCCAAGGTAATTTATGAGAACATATTAAATGATCCCTTGTTGTACAAAAATATGCGTTTCCAGCTTGCAGATCAGTCCATTTGCTACCCTGAGGAAGTAGTAGAAGAAGTTGTCATTAGAGTGGGGCAATCATATGTCCTAGTTGACTTTGTGGTCATGGAGATAAGAGTAGATGAGAAGGCACCCATCATTTTGGGCAGACCATTCTTGTGCACAACAAAAGCCATCATCTATGTGGAGTATGCCAAAATAGTCCTATCCATCAAGGACAAGAAGGAGAGATTCACATTCAAGAACCACATCGTGAAAGCTCCTGCAGCACCAAAGCAATTCAACCAACAAGAAGAGCAAGAACATCAACCAATGCCGAAGAAGAAGAACAATAGAAACAACAGAAGATGGAGGAGGACCAAGCATGCACCTGTAGAGACAACTCAATTGATCACCACTCTCAACACCAAGAATGATCATATGCTACCCAAGCCATTTCCAATCAAGAGAGGTGATCCAGGAGTCCAATCATTGAATGCACAATAAAAAACACCACCTTTCCTCACACCGTATACGACACTAGATCAGGTTGCAACGTAATGTCAAAATAGGTATATGATGAGTTATTTGATTTACCTTTATATCCAACATGTATTCAGTTGCAGATGGCAGATCAATCACTAAGGTTCCCTGAAGGAGTGGTCAAGGATGTCATGGTAAGAATTCAAGGACAATATATACCTTCAGATTTTCTAGTTCTTGACATGAATGGAGACAATGATTCCCCGATCCTCTTGGGAAGACTGTTCCTCTACATAGGCAAAGCCAACATCTATATCGGATCAGGGCATATCCACTTCAACCTACCTGCCGGAAAGGTACGCTGTCAATTTAGAACACTAGTTAAGCATGAGCAGATCAGGAAGCAACACAACAGAAGAAGACAGCAAGCCCACCGTCAGGCTACCCAATCTCACTGTGGATGGGAAGACTTTCCTAGCAAGATTGTGAAATATGAAGATCGCCTCATGGAGCAAGAAGAGAACACGCAAGCACCACGATGGAGTGAATGGGCCGAAGAAGCTGAAAGGATGGACCAAATTGCCAAGAAAGAGAAAGAGGAGATCTTAGCCCAATTAGAAGCATGGGAGAAGGAGAACATAGATGACGAGTTGGCACTAGAGGAGGAAGAAGCAAAAGAGACAGAATTGAGATGGAAGACGCACGTACCGCATCACCATAAGACAGGGAGTTGACTGAGGTTACCTTAGACAATGAACCCACTGAGTAAGTCCTCTCTGCCATCTAAGTCTTGTTGGTAGACTTTAAATTCGGTACCCTAGCCATAAGGTCAGAATGGTAGTTATCTAGTTAAGTTAGCATGCATTAGTAGTTTCGCTTTAATACACTTAGTAGCATATTTTATTTCTCTTGGCATATTAATACAAAATACAAACAAATATTTACTGCTTTAATTAGTGCATCATATATACCAAAGTCCCATGTGAATAAACTCATGGTAACCCCTCAGGGATATTTACCGTGGTGGCATAAAAAAAATTAAATAGCATTCATATCTATTTCATGCATCATAAATAGGAAATTCAAAAAAAAGAGAGAAGAGAATCTAGTTTAAATCAGGCAACATTAAAATTAGCTCATAAGAATAATCAATTGCTCATTGGCTGACTGCTAACCGATCATTAAATTCAAGCCTCAAGTTTTGCTTTTTTTGTTGGGTTATGACTACGCAGGAATAACATCATAGCAAGGAGAGAGTCTATCAGTGGCACCCATCGGGTTTGCTACTAGCTAGCTCACTCTAAAGGACATCAACACCAAGTATTGCAACCATCCAGTTTGGAGGAGGAGCATCCCATAGTTATTAGGTAATTATACCTAAGCAATTATCAAGTCTACATAGTTATAAAAATACCAAAAATATGTGGGCACATGAAGGTCAACAAGTCATAGTCTTTTTTCTGAGTTTATAATTAGTTAAGTCTTAGAGTCTTTTTAAGAGTTAGTCTAAACCAGAACTAAATAAAAATTGATGAAACATTAAAATTTTGTCTTGGAAATGATGAATAGTTGCTCTATTCTTTACAAGTACCTAGATTACAATGTTAGATTTTCTCGAGTTTTGGACATTACTATTTTAATTTGAAGATTTACTCTGAACCTACAACTTGTGGAGGCATAAGTTTAAGGTAAGTCTAGGCAGTTGGTTGATATAATCACTAAAAGTCTAAGCTGCTATTTATCTTATTTTTAGTATTACTAAGTTCTAGAGATTTATTTTAAAATAAAACCCAAAATCCAACATGATGAGCTCTTGTATGACAAAGTAAATTCCTACCAAAGCCATATATAATACACATTTAGAGTTTGGAAAACTTTTGTGCAATTATGCTACTTGCTTTGCATTGAGTTTAGTCAACCTTTGTAGTATACCCTACGAGAGTCTTGTCATGCTTTTAAAACCAAGATCACATACACACTCTAGTTCACATATACATTATTCCAACACTAGGAGTAATCGCAATCATTTCCATTCCATGTTCATCAATCATGTTTTTCTCCTACACTGGGAGTAAACACCAACAATCACCCTATAGAATAACCCTTGTCTTTAATATTCTAAGTTCTTGTTATTACCTCTCTGATCATTTGTTGTATTCAAAGGATACACGTGGCCATGCAAAAATATAAAAGAAGAAAAGGGAGCAAAAGATGGACAAGTGTCCCAGTAATTAAAACAATGGGTACTATGCTTGCCTCCTTGAGAAACAAATGAATAATAAAGATAGCCCATGTTTTTCATGCGAAAAGTTCCACGATCAAAAGAGAGATTTATCTTCAAAGAGCAAAAGTAGAAAGAGAAATTAGCCACAAATACCACAAATTCACCTATCCACCATATTCCATAGACATGCACACCTTGGTTTGATTATATGCCTCGATACTCTCTGGATCCATTAGTTGACTTTATAATACATGCATTGCAAGTATGCCTATCCTTGTTATTGGCACTCCTATAAGCTCTATCATATATACCTTTAGCTATAGGAGGCATAACTGTTGACTGTCCTTAAGTACCAAATATAATCATCAAATAAATAGAGAAAAGGATCCAAATACAACCAACACCCAAACTTAGGGTTTTATCTCACAGAATTCCACGAGTTTTGGTGTTTGTCTATTTCTGCAGGGGATTATCAGGAAATATGGAGGAAAGGCCCACATGTTGGGTTTACATAGAGATATTAACGTGCCGTGCAATTTTCTATCATCTAGAAGACTCTAGAAGCCACAAGAACGAACGGGAGGGTGATCGGGCCCGGGGGCAGGGCGCTCGCCCTGAGTTAGAGTCCAATCAGGACCCGTCTCACGGATTACGCTCCACCAACATAAAAGATCAAGGATAATCATTCAATAAATGTCGGTTTGATCCGACGTCCCAGATTCACTTGAGGGGACTATATAAGCAGACCCCCTGGCCCCTGGAGGAGAACAAGTTGATTGTAGAGTTAAGAGGTGACCTCGAAGGATAACCTTTGCTCTACATAGACAGAGCAAAAGCTAGGGTTTGGAGATGAGAGCTGTCCTCTCATCTCTAAACTAGAGTAGATCTAGATAGTAGCGAGATGGAGAGCGAGGGAGGATTGGAGGAGAGGCCGGCCTGTCGGTTCTTCCTCCGGTTGTACTTCGCCATGATCAAGTTCTAATCAAGCTTGCTCATGGGATAACTCTGGTAATCTACTTCTATTTCAATATGCAATTGCTACTCATGTATGTTCTGGTTCACAACTCATTTGAGTACTTTTAATCTATAGGACCCTATAGGTTATAGTTGTAGTATAGGTGTAAGCATGGTGCTTAGACCTAGATTACTTGTGGTTATCCCCTGTCTAGCTGGATCGTGTGGTAGGGCGCGTAGGTGATAGTTACGTTGGTCTCCTGTAGTCCACCTCCTGTTAGCAGGACAGGTAGGGTTTATCGGCCTATGGATAAGCATCCTTTGTGGTGTACTCTTATCACGTGGTTCTTCCCAGACATAGACATACCCCTTTGAAGTAGAGAAACCATAGTTATCCTCCCTATTCTGCTACCATCGCCCATATACTAGAATTGCTCTACTCTCTATTCCCATATTATCACCCATTGTTATTTTACCTTCAATATTGTTCTTATTCAATTCTACCATCTTTCCTATTTACACTTACCCATCTATCTAGGTTAAGTTAGAGCGTAGATCAGTTCTCCCGTTTCCCTGTGGATACGATAAAACCTTTAACCGGATAAAAGCTACAACAGTATCCGTGCGCTTGCGGATTTATCTGTGCGCGTATAAATACCATAGTACACTCTAGTGCCATGCTGGGGATGACAACCTAGTATTCAAGTGGTGTTAGCAAGTGTCAACAAGCATTTTTGGTGCCGTTGCCGGGGAGACTGTTGCTGAGTTGACTACGAACTAGCTTAATCATTTTCTAAAAAAATAAAAATAAATATATATTTTTTTCCTTTTATCCTTTGCCTCATCTCTGCTCTTATCTAATCCTTGATTTCTGGTCTATCATGAATGCAAACATGTCTATCTATCAGTTTCATAGACCTACGGGCACACATCTCGAACCACCAAAATCTTCAAAGCCTAACATAGCATCTAGTTTTGAGATAGACCCCGAATACATAGAATTTGTTCAAAAATAACCTTTCTCAGGAGAAGGTGAAGAAAACCCATACACACACCTAAGAGAGTTTTATCGAGTCTGTGACCTCCTTCGCATTGAAGGCATGTCCGATGAGACCCTTAAATGGAAGCTCTTTCCGTTCTCTTTAACAGGAAAAGCTAGACATTGGTACAAACTCAAAGTAGGGAGTGTTCATAGAGATTGGAAGGAGTTATATAATAGTTTTCTTTTTAAATATTTTCCAATCTCCAAAGTGGTGGAACTTCGGCATGAGATTCTTTCTTTTAGACAACTGGAAGAAGAATCTCTCGACAAATCGTGGGACCGCTTTATTAACCTTACTCTCACTGGCCCAAAGCTTTCTATTCCAGAAGAAGTTCTTCTAATTCACTTTTTTGAGGGCCTTAGTAGGGAAAATAAGCAAACCGTGAATATAGCCTCTAGAGGATCCTTCTGTCACCTACCTGCTAGTGAAGCTAGGGATTTAATTGATTCATTGAGTGGAAAGTTTCCTAGCATTTATATCCCTGAGAAAGAGAAAGAACCAGTTCCTAGACAAGAAGAAGAAGTTTCGATAGCCAGATCACAATCACTTCAATCCCAAACTTTAGCTATCGATCCTAAACCATCAATACCCCAAAATTCTCCAAGGGAGGAAGGAATTCCGACCTTAAATCTTTCAAATGCTGATGGTTTAGACTTCTGGTTCCATAAGAGACCTTCAAGCAGGGATAATTCAAATCCTTGCAATAATGGTTCTCTTAGAGAATGTCCTGGTTCCTATTATGAAGAAGTCGAGGATAAAATATCAAGTGAAGGAGAGCTAAGCCATAGAGAAGATTCTATCAGCTCCCGTGTCTTGATCACAAGTTCTAAATGGCTGGAATGTGTAGAATGGATGGATAAGGAAGAAGCCTTAATGGATTCTGATTTTGGCTCAGTTTCAAATGGTGAGTTCTTGACTCCCTTTGAAGATGAGATTCATCCAACTACAGAAGAGAACATAGGTGAGACCAATCCTGGAGAAACTCTGAACATTCAGATTGGAGACGAAGATAACATTAATAAGCATGGAATTTATTTCATAGCCACTTCGTTCACTCCATGCTCATATGCAACATCTTCCCAATCTATTGATCTCTCCAACATCACCACATTTGAGATCTCCAACCCCCTCTTCCTTTCTATTTATAAAAACTTTAAAAGTGCAGTTTTCGATGCATATGTCTATAATAAATATTGCAGATCTCGTTGAGTTGATCTTGATATAGGTCAGCGATTGGAAGGGAAACCACTTTGCCGACATAAATAGATGGTTTCCCAAGGACAAGCTTCGTGTCCTAAAACAAGCACTGATCAGATCGTAACATGAGCTTTTAATTATTTGCAACATTACCTTGTGTATTGAGCATATAAGGATAATTGTAAAAATATTCCTTCAGGTATTCTTGTCACTAACCTTTCTAGGATTGGAGCAAGAAGATTGGATGAATGACAAGCACAAGGTATGTCCAACCGATCATCATACAACATTGAATTAAATTCATCCAAACTTGAATTCTGCAAAATTCAAGCTTGGGGGAGTATTTTACATAAAAACATCCTTTGCCATGTTGCTATTTTGGTTATCCCTACCTTTGAGACATGCTCAATTTGTTAAATACTAATCACACTACTTCATCTCCACTTGAGTAGGTCTCTATAAATGCTGTCATGCTACCTTTGTCTATTTACTAGCAAGTGTTGGTTTGGAAGTACTCGACATACTTCCATTGGCAATTAAATTAAGCATGGTTCTTAGGTTAAATAGCCTTCCTTAATCTGATTAGACATGGAGTCTAGTTTGGTTACTGAACTAAAAACTGCTTGAGTAGATATTGGTATATTTTGTCGGACAAACCCCTGTAGGAAAACTTTCAATATCGACATGGGAAGTCCTGAGATAAACTCACATTGGAGACAAAGAGAGAGACACATCAAGTTTAACAATTTACGCAAGGAAGACGTAGCTCATAATAGATGGTCCCTTGAGGGTGCCACAAACACGATGCACAACTGCTAAGAAAGGAAAGCTTCCACAAGGTGATACTATATCATCACTCTTCAAGTAAGGTAACATCTTAAGATATGTGACTATCACTTGTACAAGCTTTTCCTTGGATCCAGCGTTCACATAAATAAAGAGACAAACATGTATGATTTATAACTCTAAATTAACCAACCCAACTGATTCAGCATGTTTGGTCCTTTAATATCTATTCCTAGTACTACCTCCATGATCCCACACTCCTAATCATATGAGCTAAAATATTACACATTTAATATTTGAGAGATATAAAGAAAAAGACATATACATAGATAGATTATCTTTCCATAAGGTTGAAGCGATCTGATCTGACAAATGTTATAAGTGCTACACATGAACTTATCATCCATCAACTTTGTCTTGCTCACTATGCTTAAGGTTAGAGAAGAACAAATACACTTTTGGTTCTGTTGGTGTTTTCCACCAACAGGGCCCATGCACTTGATCTCTGCCTTGTCTCTATGAGCAGGTACACTTGGAGCAAAACATGGTGGAGTTTTACAACTCCCAGATTCCACCAAGTGAAGGACCTAGATCTACGAGCACAAACACAATGAGCAGGATGCTGCCAACACCGCACTTCGAACTGCTGGGCAAACAAAGAACATGGGTGACACCGTATCATGAGGTGTAGACGTCAAGGTCCACACCTGAATCAAATGGCGCACCTAAAGAATGAACACGGTGAGAAGTCTTGTTCAGAAGACTTAAAACATTGAACCCTCGCCGAAAGGTAAAATCGGTACTTATCCATATTTATCCTTTCTGCATTCCCTTTTCCTTAAATTATTTACTTTCCTTAAATGGCTTGTTAGTTAATCATGTTATCTTGAAAAGAAATTAAAAATGTTAAAAATAGTAAGCCCCACGTGAAGTATGCTCGTGGCATAAAACCCATAAGTACATTCACTGTGGTAGCGTAAAACTAAAAATACTCCTATCCTATAAAAATGAAAATATAAAAATAAATTTATGATCCTACCAAAGAGAGTAATATTTATTAGAGGTAGCTCAACATGATAAAGGCAAAGAGATTTTATGCAAACACTTAACCAGTTCCACAAAGCTTTATTGTGTATTTGAGCTCCACAGAATTCAAGGATCAAAGAAGACTAGGAGACGGAGGACATCCTAATCGCTGTCAGGGTGCTGCCGACATTCAAATACACTTCCGCCACCTGCTAGCTACATGAGAAGAAATTACGTCAAAATATAGCTTGGGGGAGAGCATCCCCATTTATCCAGCTAAGTGTTTCTACTCGCGTTTATACTTTACTCAAATAATAAAAAGATGCATAATCATAAAAACCCAAATAAAGATTTTATGCTTATATATATATATGCTTAGTTTGCTAAATAAATAAATAAATAAAGTTTGCTATGAACCCTCATGATAAGCTCTCACATGGAAATGATGAATAGTTGCTCTGCCATGACTAGTTCTCAAAATTGAATTCTCTCTCAAGTTTAGGCATGACTGTTATGAATTAAGATTTGCTCTAAACCTGAACTTGTGGGAAGAGTACTTGATCTAAAGTCTAAGTCATTAACGGATATGATATGGGAAGGTTGAGCTGCTGTTTATCTGTTCCTAGAGATGCTAGAATTCTGGAGAATTTTATCTTTGAAAATCTTTAAAATGTTGCATGATGAGTTCCTGTATGATGAGAGTTTAAAATCCTACCAAAGCCACATATACATGCTTATTAGACTATGAACCGTACATTTACTTTTTACTACTTATGAGCATTGAGTGTGGTCAAGTTATATAGACCCTTTGGAACTTGTCATACGGTTAAAATCAAGATTCACTTGCACGTTCACTCATACATGCTACTTCTACTCTGGAAGTACGTATCCACATACATCCACTCATTTCCATCTCCAGATTCACCTAAAATGATTCTACTCCTATCCGGGAGAGAATAGCCAAAAACATTATCCTATCCCTATTATTCCCCGTGAAATAAATGCTCGAGATATTTTGGTTACTACCACTTGCTACATTATTCCAGGAGGAGGAGTGCTCTAAAAAAAAGAGGGGAAAAAATACGAGGAAATAAAAAGGGGTAAGTGCCCGGAACCTCGAAGAAAATAAAAAGTGAGACGAGAGGTAAAAATGGACAAGTGTCCGACAATAGAATTAGGGGTACAAGATACGCACCTGAGAGAAATAAAAAGAAAATAGAGAGCATCTCATTCTCCTCAAAAAGCTTCAAAGTGCAAGAAAGGTATGTATCCCCTCAAAAGAGCAAACGTAGAATTAGACTTTCACCATTGTTTTCACCATTATCACCATCATCACCCTACACCATTCATTCGCCACACATGCACATCTTGATTTGACTTATTGACTTGTTTCTCTAGATCCATGGTTTGATTATGCAATCAATGTCTTGTAAGTATGTATTATCTGTCTCCCACCTATGAGCTCCAGATATCAAAACCTTATTAGAGTAGGGTGAGAGAGAAGGCAATATCACTATGCCTCATACCGAAAATACCACATACTTTGAGAGAAGGCATATACCATTACTGCCTTGGAAAGGATCCAGAAATACCACAAAAGAGAGATTGGAGAGAGTCATACAAGGAATCTCTGAGTTTTATTTGAAAATCTGCAAAAACTCCAGAGCTATAGCTGATCAAGAATACGAGACATGGCGCTTGACTTGACCATTCTATCTTTTAACTGCTCGAGACACAAGTGACGGTTGCAAGCCCCATGGTGAAAGGTAAAATGAGTAAGTTTTAAGTCTTAACAGTTTACTTTAACTCAGAGATGAGATCTTGCTTGAACACATGTGTACTTTCAAGGCATGAAACCACCGCAGAAACTCTTGAGACCATCATTGCTCAGGGACGAGCAAGAGGTAAGCTTGGGGGAGTTGTTGACGGTCCTTAAGTACGAAATATAATCATCAAATAAGTAAAGAAAAGGATCCAAATACAACCAACACCAAAACTTAGGGTTTTATCTAACAGAATTCCACGAGTTTTGGTGTTTGTCTATTTCTGCAGGGGGTTATCAGGAAATATGGAGGAGAGGCCCACATGTCGGGTTTACATAGAGATATTATGTGCCGCGCAATTTTCTATCATCTAGAAGACTCCAGAAGCCACGGGAACGAATGGGAGGGCGATCGGGCCCGGGGGTAGGGTGCCCGCCCTCCCCCCTAGGGCGCCCGCCCTGAGTTAGAGTCCAATCAGGACCCGTCTCGTGGATTACGCTCCACCGACCTAAAAGATCAAGGATAACCGTTCAATTAATGTTGGTTTGATCCGACGGCCCAGATTCACTTGAGGGGACTATATAAGCAGACTGCCTGGCCCCTGGAGGAGAACAAGTTCATTGTAGAGTTGAGAGGTGCCCTCGAAGGATAACCTTTCCTCTACATAGACAGAGCAAAAGCTAGGGTTTGGAGATGAGAGCTCTCCTCTCATCTCTAAACTAGAGTAGATCTAGATAGTAGCGAGATGGAGAGCGAGGGAGGATTGGAGGAGAGGCTGGCCTATCGGTTCTTCCTCCGGTTGTACTTCGCAATGATCAAGTTCTAATCAAGCTTGCTCATGGGATGACTCTGGTAATCTACTTCTATTTCATTATGCAATTACTATTCATGTATGTTCTGGTTCACAACTCTTTTGAGTACTTTTAGTCTATAGGACCCTATAGGTTAGAGTTGTAGTATAGGTGTAAGCGTGGTACTTAGACATAGATTACTTGTGGATATCCCCTGTCTAGCTAGATCGTGTGGTAGGCCGCGTAGGTGACAGTTACGTTGGTCCCCTGTAGTCCACCTCCTGTTAGCAGGACGGGTAGGGTTTATCGGCCTATGGATAAGCATCCTTTGTGGTGTATTCTTATCACGTGGTTCATCCCAGACATAGACATACCCCTTTGAAGTAGAGAAACCATAGTTATCCTCTCTATTCTCCTACCATCGCCCATATATTAGATTGCTCTACTCTCTATTCCCATATATTTTACCTTTAATATTGTTCTTATTCAATTCTACCATCTTTCCTATTTACACTTACCCATCTATCTAGGTTAAGTTAGAGCGTAGATCAGTTCTTCCGTTTCCCTATGGATACGATAAAACCTTTAACCGGGTAAAAGCTACAACGGTATCCTTGCGCTTGCGGATTTATCTATGTGCGTATAAATACCATAGTACACTCTAGTGCCATACTGGAGATGACAACCTAGTATTCAAGTGGTGTTAGCAAGTGTCAACAGTAACATCATTAATCCCTCAAAAGAAAACCAGAAATACCACCTACATTGAGAGACTTGAGGGTGTCATACAAATTAAGCTCTAAGTTTTATTTTGAAAACTTATAAAAACTCCGAAATAACGACTTTGCAAAGAATTTGAGACATAGTGCTTGACCTGATTGTTCTGTCTTCTGATTGCTCAAGACTCAAGCAAAAGCGATAAAGCCCCATGGTTAAAGGTAAAACGGGTAAGTTTGAAATTAGAGCAAGTATTAACTAATCTAGAGGAGAATCTTTATTTGGGAGCATGTGTACTTGGAAACAATGAAAACATCATAGCAACTCTTGATCCAAATACATATACTGCTTAGGCATGGTTTGCCAAGGGACTAGCAAAAGGTAAGCTTGGAGGAATTATTGACGGTCGATAACGTCAACTTTTATTACAACTTTAGACCTCAAGGAAAACATGAAAACACACTAGTCTAGGGTTTTATCTGACAATTTCCATGAGTTTTGCATATTCTGTATTTTCCAAGGTAAATTTTAGGAAAGCTGAAAAGAGGGACTCTAGTGCAAAATAAACACGAAACTTATCCACCACGGGAAACATTGCGGGAAGACTCAAGAAGGATGGAGAAGACACACGAAGCAATGGGGGGCCTGGCAGCAGCTAGGTGGGGCCGACTAGCCCAACCATAGTGCTGGCCGGCACCCCCCTTAGGGTTTTGGCCCCCCTCTTCTAGAAGCTTCCTCCACCGCCTCTCCTGATGCATCTCGGCCCTTTGTTAAGTCAGTTTGATCCTACGGCGCACGCGCATCCCATCGGACTATAAATATAGGGGTAGAACCCCAGGAGAGAGCCAATTCATTATTCCTCATGGCCTCAAGCCATCAAGCATCAAGCGCCTTCAAGTTCATCAAGAGCCTTCTAGTTCATAGTTCTAGTTAGTTAGATCAGATGTAGAGGAGATATAGTTCTTCGTCAGGATCTAGAGCCCCTGGCATTGGTCTGGAGCGCAAGAGTTGGGTAATAGATCTAGTTCTTACTTTATAGTATTCAATTGTATATTAGGGAGACTTTATTCTTAATAGATTCATATGTTCTTAATTGCAATAGTCATTGTCTACTTTGAATATATGTCTAGGATAGTTGGTTTAATCTTATTGAATTCATGTAATTGCTCGTATAGCATTTACCAAATTGATCGTTGGGTAGATGGTAGACAATACGTAGACGTGGTGTCTAGATACCTTGTTTATCTGTGAGTGCACCCTGCCATGTTAGGACATGTGGTAGTCTGCATAGTTGACAGCTGTGTTGGTTCCTCTGTAGTCCAGCCTCCATACGTAGGTCTAGCATGGGCGCAGTCGCAAAGGAGGTGACCCTTGTGTCTTAATACCCTCATTAGTTGATGCCTCTTTACATGTGATTATGATATAGGGTTGACTTAATGATGATTTCTAGATGTAATTCCACTAACTACAGTTATTCATTGACATAGTTATAGAATTACCTTAGATCCAACTCGCTAGCTCTCATCCATTGGCTAACTATGATTATGACTAGTAGATGCTATGATGATTATCCTAAATAATGATACTTGATGATTATGCTATCACTATTATTTATCCATATTTATCTTGTGACCTCTACCTGGTATGAGTAGACTACATGACTTGGGTAATATCATTTATTCATCCTATATAGTTTCTTATCAATATAATAGATTACAGTTTAACACTTAGCCTTCCTAGTGGTATAAATATAAATCGACAACCTGGATACTTCCGTAGGTAAAATGCTACAACGGTATAATTATCTATCCGCTTGCAGAACCCATTTAGTTTATAATTATATTCATATCTTTTATTCTCTGTCTAGTTGCAGTAGAACATGTGAATCTATATTAAATTCCTAGCAATACAATTAGGGATGACAACCTACTTCGTGCTTAGGAATGTTAGATTGATTAGTTGCTATTTGACAAATTAATTATATACCATACATTTATGGTGTTGTTGCTACGTGTAGGGTTTATCTCTATTTTTAGTAATGACGGTAGTAAATGTCAACACTCATCATCCGCAACTTGCCGTTGCATCTGGCCGACTCGGCCAGGGCATGGCTGGAGCACCTTCCCGAGTGATTGATCGAAAGTTGGGTCGACCTTGTTGGGACCTTCGTCTGGAAGTTCCAGGGCACAAACATGAACCCCAGCAACTCCTAGGACGTCAGGAGCTACCACCAGAAGCCTGATGAATATCTCAAGGACTTCATCAGATGCTTCTCCAACAGTGCACCAAGCTCCCCAACATCACGGACTCTGATGTCATTAGGGCATTCATCACCGGCACCACCTGCAAAGAGCTTGCGCACGAGCTCGGACACAAGACCCCCACGAGCACGAGCCAGCTGCTAGACATCGCCAACAACTTTACCTTCGGGGAAGAGGCTGTTGGAGCAATCTTCTCCGACGACAAGGCCATGGGGAAGTAGACGGACAAGGCCGCTGAGGCCTCGGGCTCCCGAGATCCCAAGAAGAAGAAAAAGGGTCGAAAGGGCAAGCAGGGTTGGCAGGACGACATCCTAGTCGCCGTGGCGCATCACTAGAATGCCAAACAACCTCCAGCCGGACCCAACCTCTTCAACGAGATGTTGAAGAAGCCATGCCCTTATCATAGGGGCCCCACCAAGCATTCCCTAGAGTGCATTGTTCTGCATTGTTTCTACTCTGGTGCCCCTCCCAAGGAGAACACAGAAGAGCTGCCCAAGGACAAGGACGACGACGACCATGGGGACGGTTTCCCCAAGGTCAAGAACTACTTCTTGATCTTTGGGGGACGCGTGGCTCAGCTCACCGCAAGCTAGAGGAAGCACAAGTTTTGGGAGGTCTACGCGGTTAGCACGGCTACACCCACCTACCTCAAGTGGTCGGAGAATGCCTTCACTTTCGACCGTGATGACCACACGGATCAAATCCTAAACCCCGGGAGCTACCCCATCATCGCCGAGACCCACCTCACCAATGTACTAATGGACGGGGGCAGTGGCCTCAACATTCTCTACGCCAAGACCCTGAGCCTCATGAGGATCAGTAAGTCTTAGCTAAGGGCCGACGCCTCGCCTTTTTACGGCTTGGTCCCTTGGCACCGAGCACACCCCCTCGGATAGATCCATCTGCCCGTCTGCTTTGGGACTCCCGAGAACTTCAGATGGGAAATGCTCACCTTCGACCTGGTTGGATTCCTCGGGACCTATCACGCGATTCTAGGGAGGCCATGCCACGCCAAGTTCATGGCGGTCCCCAACTACAACTACATCAAGCTCAAGATGCTGGGGCCCAATGGCGCCATCACCGTCAGCACGACGAGCTAGCACGCATACCAATGCAACATCGAGTGTATCAACCAGGCCGAGGCCATAGTCGAGATGGAGCTCTTGATCGCCAACCTCCATAGGTTCTCTTAGGACGTCCCCGACCCCAAGCACCATGCTGGGAGCTTCGAGCTAGCAGAGGAGACCAAGCTCATCTTCCTCAACCCTGAGGTATTCGAGGGTAGGGTGTTGAGGATCAGCTCGACCCTCGACCCCAAATAGGAAGTAGTGCTTGTTGACTTTCTCCATGCGAATGCCGACGTGTTTGCGTGGAGTCCCTTAGACATGCCTAGCATACCGAGAGAAGTCGCCAAGCACTCCTTGGACATCTGAGCCGGCTCCAAGCCCATGAAGCAACGCCTGTGACGATTCGATGAGGAGAAGCACTGAGCAATTGGGGAGGAGATTCAGAAGTTGCTGGCGGCTAGGTTCATCAAGGATGTATTCCATCCTGAGTGGTTAGCTAATCATGTACTAGTCAAGAAGAAAAATAGAAAATGGAGAATGTGTGTAGATTATACTAGACTGTATATTCTTAAGAACCCTTTTACATTACCATGTATTGACCAAATAGTTGACTCTACTACAGGATGTGAAACTTTATCACTTCTTGATGCATACTCTGGTTATCACCAAATTAAAATGAAAGAATCCAACCAACTAGAGACCTCCTTCATAACCCCCTTTGGAATGTTTTGCTACGTAACCATGCCATTCGGCCTTAAGAACGCGGGGGCTACATACTAGCGATGTATGCTCGAGGTCTTCGGAGACCTTATAGGCCAAACCATAGAAGCATACATAGATGACATCATAGTAACGTCTAGGAAAGCTAGTAGCCTTGTAGCCAACCTAGACAAAACTTTCCAAAGCCTTAGGGTCAAAGGGATTAAACTGAACCCCAAAAATGTGTTTTTGGGGTTCCTCAAGGCATGCGCCTTGGCTTCATTGTCTCTGAATGAGGGATCGAGGCCAATCATGAGAAAGTCTCAGCCATCACAAATATGGGCCCAATTCGTAATCTCAAGGGGGTGCAGAGGATAATGGGGTTCCTTGCATCCCTCAATCGATTTATTTCTCATCTTGGAGAGAAAGGACTACCTCTGTATAGGCTCCTCAAAAAATCTGAGCAATTCTCCTAGACCCCCAAGGCCCAGGAAGCACTATACAAGCTCAAGGCCCTTCTCACCAATCCCCCCATCCTGGTACCTGCAGCAGAGGGGGAGCCTCTACTTCTCTATGTTGTAGCCACTGATCAAGTGGCCAGCACAGCTATCATGATCGAGAGGAAGGAAGAAGGGCATGCCCTGCCGGTCTAAAGAGCGGTATAATTCGTTAGCGAGGTACTCTCCAACACTAAGACCCGATACCCACAGATCCAAAACCTACTATATGCAGTGGTCTTGGCACGGCGTGAGCTTCACCACTACTTTAAGTCTCACCCGGTCTCGGTAGATTTGTCTTTCCCTTTATGAGAGGTAATCCAAAACCGGGAGGCTAGTGGTAGAATCGCCAAGTGGGCTATGGAACTCAAGGGTGACGGGATCACCTACGAGCCTCGGAAGGCCATAAACTCCCAAGTGCTGGCTGATTTCATAGCTAAGTGGACCGGAACCAAGCATCCTCCGCCCTAGATCCAATCAGAGTGCTAGACCATGTACTTTGATGGGTCCCTAATGAAGACCGAGGCTGGCGCAGGCCTCATCTTTATTTCCCCCTCGGCGTAAGGATGCGATATGCCAGCTGAATCAACTTTTCAGCCTCAAACAACAAGGCTAAATACGAGGCCCTTTGAACTCGGAATCAAGCGACTTGATGTCCGAGGCGACTCAAGGTTGGTCATTGACCAAGTCATGAAGGAGTCAAACTATCTTGACCCCAAAATGGAGGCATAGTACAAGGCAGTCCGACGCCTGGAGGAAAGGTTCGATGGCCTCGAACTCAACCATGTGTTGAGAAAGTACAATGAGACCGCCGACACGCTCACGAAAATGGCATCCGAATAGGCTCTACCCCCTTAGACTTTTTTACAAGCAACCTCCACAAGCCTTTTGTTGGGTATTTTAAACGCAAACAGAAAAATCCGCAAGCGCACTGATACCGATGTAGCTTTCACCCGGGAGTATTCCAGAGTATCGATTTTCCACAGGGAACGTGAGTGTACTAATTAAGATTCAAGATCGCCCAAGGATAACTATATAATTATTTTTGGTGGGAAGAGAGGAAGTTTCCTGAGAGTTCTCTAGTTGATCTAAGAATCAAGAATTACTTCAAGATTTTCTATTCGGGACATCAGAACACTAACCACAGAAAGAGATGAGAAGGGAGCTAGGAAGCTCTGACTACGGTCCTACAAACACCGATCCGAATGAGGTGGAATACGTCGACCGTTAGGGCTGTCACTACCCTAGGGCTACCACAACAATCCGCAGGATTGTGTGCAATTCTAGGTAATTGCAAGACTAAACACCACGTCTAATCTATTAATTACTACTCTAGCGTTATAAAGACTAGAGCACTTGATGCAAGCAGAAATCCAATATATAACTTGAATGTAAATAAAAGTAATTAAAGAACTCAGGAATTATGAATTGAAGAACTTGGAGAACGATGAAGAACGAACCAGTTGCTGCAAAAGTATAATGTTGAGGAAGATCCGACAGATCCGACTCCTCCTCCGCTCTCCTCTTCTCTCTCCCTATTTTCTAGATTACAACTAGAACGAACTAGAACTAGAACTAGAGGAACAAGAACTAGATGAACTAGAACTAGAGGAACTAGAACTAGAACTAGATGAACTAGAGGGATCCTCTCTACTTGGATGAAGAATTGAAACCCTAACTTTGATTCTGTAGAAGAGGTATGATCTCTAGGGTCCAGGGGGCCTTGCTTATATAGTCTTTTTAGATGAATCTGGGCCGCCGGATCAATCCGACATTAATCGCATGGTTTTCCTTGATCCCTTAGGTCAGGGGAGCACGATCCGTGAAACGGGTCCTGTTTGGACTCTGTAGCTGGGTGGGTGCCCTGGTCCTTAGGGCGGGCGCCCTAGGACAGGCCCCGTTCGGCCTCCGCTTCGTTCCTGTGGCTTATGCTATCTTCTAGATGATAGAAAATTGTGCAGCACGTTAATATCTCTATGTAAACCCGACGTGTGGGCCTTTCCTCCGTATTTCCTGATAACCCCCTGCAGAAATAGACAAACACCAAAACTCATGGAATTCTGTCAGATAAAACCCTAAGTCTGGGTGTTGGTTGCATTTGGATCCTTTTCCATGATTTGTTGATGGTTAAAGGTGAGCATTAAGGACCGTCAACAAGCTCCCCCAAGCTTAACCTTTGCTCGTCCCTGAGCAAAGATAAACTCAAGAGTTTCTGCAGTGGTTTCGTGCCTTAAAGATATACATGCGTTCAAATAAGATCTCATCTCTGGGTTAGAGTAAACTGTTAAGATTTAAACTTACTTGTTTTGCCTTTTACCATGGGACTTGTAACCGTCACTTCTGTCTTGAGGAGTTAAAAGATAGAACGGTCTAGTCAAGTGCCATGTCTCTTATTCTTGATCAGCTATAGCTCTGTAGTTTTTGCAGATTTTCAAATAAAACTCACAGATTCCTTGTATGACTCTCTGAGATCTCTCTTTTATGGTATTTCTGGATCCTTACCAAGGCAGTAATGGTATATGCCTTCTCTCAAAGTATGTGGTATTTTTGGTATGAGGCATAGTCGCATTGCCTTCTCTCTCACCCTACTCTAATAAGGTTTTGATATCTGGAGCTCATAGGTGGGAGACAGCTAATACATACTTACAAGACATTTATTGCATAGTCAAACCATGGATCCAGAAAAACAAGTCAATAAGTCAAATCAAGATGTGCATGTGTGGCGAATGAATGGTGTATGGTGATGATGGTGATAACAATGGTGAAAGTCTAATTCTACTTGTGCTCTTTTGAGGGGATACATACCTTTCTTGCTCTTTTGAAACTTTTTGAGGAGAATGAGATGCTCTATTTTCTTTTTCTTTTCTCTCAGGTGGGTATCTTGTACCCCTAATTCTACTGTCGGACACTTGTCCATTTTTACCTCTCGTCTCACTTTTTCTTTTCTTCGAGGTTCCGGGCACTTGCCCCTTTTTATTTCCTCGTATTCACTTTTTTCAGAGCACTCACCCTCCTGGAATAATGTAGCAAGTGGTAGTAACCAAAATATCTCGAGCATTTATTTCACGGGGAATAACAGGGATAGGATAATGTTTTTGGCTATTCTCTCCTGGATAGGAGTAGAATAATTTTGGGTGAATCTGGATATGGAAATGAGTGGATGTATGTGGATGCGTACTTCCAAAGTAGAAGCAGCATGTATGAGTGAACGTGCAAGTGAATCTTGATTTTAACCACATGACAAGCTCCTAAGGGTCTATACAGCTTGACCACACTCAATGCTCATAAGCAGTAAAAAGTAAATGTATGGTTCATAGTCTGATAAGCATATATATATGGCTGTGGTAGGATTTTAAACTCTCATCACACAGGAACTCATCATGCAACATTTTAAAGATTTTCAAAGATAAAATTCTCCAGAATTCTAGCATCTCTAGGAACAGATAAACAGCAGCTCAACCTTCGCATATCGTATCCGTTAACGACTTAGACTTTAGATCAAGTACTCTTCCCACAAGTTCAGGTTTAGAGCAAATCTTAATTAATAACAGTCATGCCTAAACTTGAGAGAGATTTCAATTTTGAGAACTAGTCATGGTAGAGCAACTATTCATCATTTCCATGAGAGAGCTTATCATGAGGGTTCATAGCAAACTTTATTTAGCAAACTAAGCAAAGATATATATATGAGCATAAAATCTTTATTTGGGTTTTTATGATCATGCATCTTTTTATTATTTGAGTAAAGTATAAACGTGAGTAGAACACTTAGCTGGATAAATGAGGGTGCTCTCCCCCAAGCTGGATTTTAATGCAATTTCTTCTAATGTAGCTAGCAGGTGGTGGAGGTGTATTTGAATGTCAGCAGCACCCTGACAGCGATTAGGATGTCCTCCGTCAGCTAGTCTTCTTTGATCCTTGAATTCTGTGGAGCTCAAATAGACAACAAAGCTTTGTGGAACTGGTTAAGTGTTAGCATAAATATCTAGCCTTTATCATGTTGAGCCTCCTCAATAAATATTACTCTCTTTAGTAGGATCATAAATCTATTTTTATAATTTTATTTTTGATAGGACAGGAATATATTTATTTCATTTTTACGCCATCATAGTGAATGTACTTATGGGTTTTATGCCATGAGCATACTCACATGGGGCTTACTATTTTTAACATTTTTATTTTCTTTTCAAGATGATATGAACCTGATTAACTAAGCAAACTATTGAAAAGATAACTACCAAGTTTACCTCTTGGCAAGGCGTTCGGTGTGTTTAAGTCCTCCGAACGGGACTCTCCGTATTCTCAGTCGTCCTGGGATTTTCTGGATGGCGTAGTCGGTGATTCCGGCGGCGCCTGCTCTTCTTGTATAACTATCTTCTTTCTCCACACCTGACTCGGTGCACTTCTCCTTCGTAGTCCGCCCATCCGTCCTTGATGATTTTCCTCCTCTAGTTGCATTTGTGTCATCTTCTTCTTGTCCTGACCTGCTTAGAGTCTTCAACTATATAGTTAGGGTCAGTAAAATAGCGGCATACCTTGTTAGAGGGAAAGTGCATGTGGACTTCTCTGGATCCAATCTAGATGATTGCTTTAACGGTGCTGAGGAACGGTCTCCCAAGGATGATGGGTGGATCGTACTCGTCTTCTCCCATGTCAATAACCTTCAACCTTTCGGAATGTCTGATCTGCCTTCTGGAGCTGAATGTATGTCGGTTTTAGGGGCATGGTTTCGAACAGGAGCTGATAGGTGACTGCGGCCATTATGTTGACGCCTGACCCGGTGTTGCAAAGCGTCTTCTGGAAGTTGTATCCATTAATAGAGCACTGGATGCTTGGCATATCTGGGTCATCCTTTTTGGTCAAGAACGGTGACTTAAATCGACGATCTTGACCTCCTTGAACTGCAGTGACCATCTTAGCTGACTCGGTCCACATTTGCTTGTTCCTATTCCTCCTGTTGGTCATCTTCCTTGGTTCATGTCAGGATTGCTCTGAGATTTGTGTAGTCTTGTTCTTGAAGGAAAACGTCTCCTTCCTCCCCTTGATGTAGAAACTGATCTTGGTAGCACTAGCATAGATGACAGCTCCCGAGGTGTTCAGGAATGGCCTCCCCTGGGCATAATTTTGACGCTGGAGCCAAAGTTGTAGAGTGCTTCTGGGAAGTCCACCATGCCGATGGAGATCGGAATGACGGTGCATCCTGGATCGCCTCTCTTGACCGGTAGAAGGTCAATAATTACTTCCACAACGGGGTTACTCTAGTAGTTACGTCCTCGTAGATCTAGGCTCTTCACTTGGTGGAGTCTGGGTGTTGTAAAAATCCTTCATATTTTGCTTGAAGTGTACCTGCTCATAGAGACAGGGTAGAGGTCAAGTGCATGGGCCCTGTTGGTGGAAAACACCAACAGAACCAAAAGTGTATTTGTTCTTCTCTAACCTTAAGCATAGTGAGCAAGACAAAGTTGATGGATAATAAGATCATGAGTGTAGCATTTAAAGCATTTGTCAGATCAGATTGCTCAACCTAATGGAAAGATAATCTATCTATACTTATATATTTTTATATATCTTCCAAAGATTGCGTGTGCAATATTTTAGCTCATATTAGGAGTATGGAATCACAAAGGTGGAAGGACTAAACATATTGAATCGACTGGGTTGGTTAATCTAGAGTTGTAAATCATACATATTTGTCTCTTTTATTCATGTGAACGCCAGAACCAAGGAGAAGCTTATAAAAGTGATAGTCAAGTACCTTAAGATGTTACCTTAATTGAAAAGTGATGGTACAGTATCACCTAGTGGAAGCTTTCCTTTCTTAGCGGTTGTGCATCGTGTTTGTAGCACCCTCCATGGATCATCTCTTGTGAGCTATGCCTTCCTTGTGTAAATTGTTAAACTTCATGTGTCTCTCTCTTTGTCTCCAATGTGAGTTTATATCAGGACCTCCTAGGTTGATATTAAAAGTTTTCCTGCAGGAGTTAGTCCAACAAAATATCCAATATCTACTATAGCATACTATTGGCTCAAAAATCAACCTAGACACCATGTCTAATTTGATTTAGAAGGGCATTTTAACCTAAGCATCATGCTTAATTTAAACTCCCTTGGAAGTAAGATCATCAGTCCTAAACTAAGCACCATGCTTAATTAAGAGATAAATGAAACTACTCCAAACCTAGACATGCGCCTTGGCTTCATTGTCTCTGAATGAGGGATTGAGGCCAATCATGAGAAAGTCTCAGCCATCACAAATATGGGCCCAATTCATAATCTCAAGGGGGTGCAGAGGATAATGGGGTTCCTTACATCCCTCAATCGATTTATTTCTCATCTTTCAGAGAAAGGACTACCTCTGTACAGGCTCCTCAAAAAATCTGAGCAATTCTCCTAGACCCCCAAGGCCCAGGAAGCACTATACAAGCTCAAGGCCCTTCTCACCAATCCCCCCATCTTGGTACCCGCAGCAGAGGGGGAGCCTCTACTTCTCTATGTTGTAGCCACCGATCAAGTGGCGAGCACAGCTATCATTATCGAGAGGAAGGAAGAAGGGCATGCCCTACCGGTCCAAAGAGCGGTAAACTTCGTTAGCGAGGTACTCTCCAACACTAACACCCGATACCCACAGAGCCAAAACCTACTATATGTAGTGGTCTTGGCACGGCGTGAGCTTTGCCACTACTTTAAGTCTCACCCGGTCTCAGTAGTTTTGTCTTTCCCTTTGGGAGAGGTAATCCAAAACTGGGAGGCTAGTGGTAGAATCTCCAAGTGGGCTATGGAACTCAAGGGTGACGGGATCACCTACGAGCCTCAGAAGGCCATAAACTCCCAAGTGCTGGCTGATTTCATAGCTAAGTGGACCGAAACCAAGCATCCTCTGCCCTAGATCCAATCAGAGTGCTAGACCATGTACTTTGATGGGTCCCTAATGAAGACCGAGGCTGGCGCAGGCCTCATCTTTATTTCCCCCTCGGCGTAAGGATGTGATATGCCAGCTGAATCCACTTTTCAGCCTCAAACAACAAGGCTAAATACGAGGCCCTTTGAACTCGGAATTAAGCGACTTGATGTCCGAGGCGACTCAAGGTTGGTCATTGACCAAGTCATGAAGTAGTCAAACTATCTTGACCCCAAAATGGAGGTATGCTGCAAGGCAGTCTGACACCTAGAGGAAAGGTTCGATGGCCTCGAACTCAACCATGTGTTGAGAAAGTACAATGAGACCGCCGACACGCTCGCGAAAATGGCATCCGAATAGGCAATACCCCCTTAGACTTTTTTACAAGCAACCTCCACAAGCCTTCTGTTGGGTATTTTAAACGCAAACAGAAAAATCCACAAGCACACGAATACCGATGTAGCTTTGACCCGGGAGTATTCTAGAGTATTGATTTTCCACAGGGAACATGAGTGTACTAATTAAGATTCAAGATCGCCCAAGGATAACTATATAATTATTTTTCGTGGGAAGAGAGGAAGTTTCCTGAGAGTTCTCTAGTTGATCTAAGAATCAAGAATTACTTCAAGATTATCTATTTTGGGATATCAGAACACTAACCACAGAAAGAGATGAGAAGGGGGCTAGGAAGCTCTGACTACGGTCCTACAAACACCGATCCGAACGAAGTGGAATACGTCGACCGTTAGGGCTGTCACTACCCTAGGGCTACCACAACAATCCGTAGGATTGGGTGCAATTTCGGGTAATTGCAAGACTAAACACCACGTCTAATCTATTAATTACTACTCTAGCGTTATAAAGACTAGAGCACTTGATGCAAGCAGGAATCCAATAAATAACTTGAATGTAAATAAAAGTAATTAAAGAACTCAGGAATTATGAATTGAAGAACTTGGAGAACGATGAAGAACAAACCACTTGCTGCAAAAGTATAATGTTGAGGAAGATCCGACAAATCCGGCTCCTCCTCCGCTCTCCTCTTCTCTCTCCCTATTTTCTAGATTACAACTAGAATGAACTAGAACTAGATGAACTAGAGGGATCCTTTCTACTTGGATGAAGAATTGAAACCCTAACTTTGATTCTGTAGAAGAGGTATGATCTCTAGGGGCCAGGGGGCCTTGCTTATATAGTCTTTTCAGATGAATCTGCGTCGTCGGATCCCTTGATCCCTTAGGTCGGTGGAGCACGATCCGTGAAATGGGTCCTGTTTGGACTCTGTAGCTGGGCGGGCGCCCTAGTCGTTTGGGCGGGCGCCCTGGGCCAGGCCCCGTTCGGCCTCCGCTTCGTTCCCATGGCTTCTGGAGTCTTCTAGATGATAGAAAATTGTGCAGCACGTTAATGTCTCCATGTAAACCCGACGTGTGGGCCTTTCCTCCGTATTTCCTGATAACCCCCTACAGAAATAGACAAACACCAAAACTCATGGAATTCTGTCAGATAAAACCCTAAGTCTGGGTGTTGGTTGCATTTGGATCCTTTTCCAGGATTAGTTGATGGTTAAATGTGAGCATTAAGGACCGTCAACACCTTCCACTGACTACAAGGAAGATGAGGGACCAATCGATCCTCGAGCTAAACCTATCCTCGGCTCTAAGGCCTCAGACGCCCCCGAGCCCAAAGCAATGGACATTGAGCAAGAAGAACCTAAGCTCGATGACCAGCTGGACTAGCGCATCCCGTACCTCCAATACCTTGTCAACAGAACCCTCCCCTTGGAGACCACCGAGGCTCAGCGACTGGCTTGCCGGGCCAAGACATTCATCCTCCTTGACAGCGAGATGTACAAACTTAGCCCCTCGGGAATCCTCCTGCGTTGCATCACCCTCCAAGAAGGCAGGAGCCTCCTCCGCACTGAGGTAACGGGCGCTGCATGTATAGAACATGCATCCTCTTCCTCAAATCTCCCATCAACCATGCAAACGGAAGCACTTGAAGGAATGAAACTATTCCTTCAAGGCCTCAGAGGCTTCACCCAGCTGGTGCACTCGTGCGCACCCACAAGAAAAAAGCAAGAGCTTCTTCATTAAAGACCTTGATCTACCCACATAATCGTTGAAAGAGCCTCAGTAGGAGTACTCAAACTCCTCCACAGGCTTGGGGGCTAGTGTTGGGTACCATAAATCGGGATACCTTAATCCGGAGGGGAAAAAGTGGCAAAGGAAGACCTTAAGATTAGCAATACCCGCTTCCACTCGGCCTAACGGGGAGGCCCAATCAAACGGAGGACTACCCACGACTCGCCCGAAGCAATAAGCGACTCGCCCAAGCTTTGGTCTCGGATGCAATCAACGCCTCACCCTAGCCTTGGTCTTGAGCGCAATCAACGCTTCGCCCAAGCCCTAGTCTCAAGCGCAATCCACGCCTCGCCCAAGCCCTAGTCTCGAGCGCAGTCAATGTCTCGCCTAAGCCCTGGTCTCGAGTGCAATCAACACTTCACCTGAGCCCTGGTCTCAAGCGCAGTCAACGGTTCACCTGAGCCTTGGTCTCAAGCGCAATCAACGCTAAAATATTGTTATTGTCTAGGTCACGTGTCTAGAGACCGACAGATTTATTATATAATTTAAAATTATAAAATATTGTCGTACTAGACCTATGTCTGTGTTAGTGCATTGATACCGACCGGTTCCAAAAGCATTTTTAAAAATAAAAAATATGGTAGAAGCTATGTCTCCCGATTAACATAGGTACGTGTTGACGGTATTTTCACTATGATTTTTGACCACTAAAACTGTCAACAATGGTTAAGTGTTGGGGATAACACCAAGCAACATACAATTCACTTGGTTCCACATGTCCATGTCATTATTTGGATGCAGGTGCAAACAGCCACTAATCAAGCCTGATCAAGCTTAAATGAAGCAAAGATGATCAAGAACCAAAACCACCGCAGATCAACAATAGATTGGAGATGACAAGTGGGAACAACATATGGAGCAAGGTGGTGGGCCAAGCCCCCCCCCAAGGGTAGGTCGGCCGACCTACCAATGGTGGGGTCCCACCAGGCCCACACTCCCACCGACCTTAGCAACTTCTAGAAGCTTGTGGGGCCGACATGGAAGCAATAGGTCAGTCGGCTGACCATGACATGTGGGCCCCCAAGGTCGGTTTGCCTCCACCGACCTTGCACATGCTAAACATGTGTGGAAATACCTCCACCCTTGATCTATGGCGGTGGGAAGGTCGGTTTCATCCAACGGTGGAGAAGAGGGAGCACGCGGATCGCTGACGTGGCGCTAGAGTAGCCCCTACTCCATCTCTCCCCTATAAATACCCCCTTAGAGAGCCTAGTTAAGCATGATGTATCTTAGGAAGAGCTACTCTTAGCTAAGTGTGATAATAGAGGGAAGAGAGTGAGGAGTTCCCCGAGGAGGAGTCCCGGCTTGTCGGAGTCTTTTTCTAGGAGCACCTTAGTGGATGCTTGTCTTCTAGTAAGTCTTCCTTCTAGTTGCCTTTCATATGAGTACTTCTAGTATTTACTTTATGTATTAGTTTATTTTAAGTATACAACCGGCCTATTGACACATTACTTTGCCTTGTGTGAAGTGCTCAAAACCTTAGCTGGGTCTAGAGTAGTAGAATTAGTGTAGACGTGGTGTCTAGACTAAGTCTGCCCTTGTGGACTTCTTGTCGCACCTGAAGAACGCCAGCAGTGAAGCGTGATAGGCCTCTACTGGACATTAGGAGTTCTCTTTAGTGTGTTGTTAGGCAAGTTGCAAATAATAGTTGGCCTGCATGGTAGCTGCCTAGGGAAGTGTTTCGCCACACCCTTTTCACCTATTGGCAATAGTAGGAAGGGAGTTAACTCTCAGTATACATAGGATAGCTTAGCCAAAAGCCAAATACTAGAAATACCTCTCAACCCAATCCTAAACAATTTGATCATCATCCGACGATTCAATTGGTCTAGTTAATCCACTTCTCATTCCCCATGGAAAATACGATACCTAGAATACTCCTGGTGAAGTGCTACATTGACCACCGTCCGCTTGCGGTAAAACCGTTTGCCACTTCTGGTGTCACACAAGTATTTTTAGTGTTGTGCCAAGGACTGACAATCCTAGGTAGTGACGCTAAGAAGAGTCAACAGAACGAACAAGATGCATGCTATGCAAAAATATTTTAAAAATATGGTAGAAGCTATGTCTCTCGATTAAGATAGGAATGAACGAGATGCATGCTGTGCAAAAGTATTTTAAAAATATGGTACAAGCTATGTCTTTCTATTAGATGCAAACGATAATTTATTTTTGACAAATAGCATTTCATTTATTTTAGCAGCATGAAACTGCTAGTAAGCAAACAGAGTGCATCGATATAGAATTCAGTGCCTCAGCTAGCAATGAGCTCCATAAGAGCAAACAACCAAGAATGGATGGTGAACTGTTCCGGCAGCTAAAAGAGCTTGTCTAGCTAAACTATCTGTTAGAAATTTAGGCAGATTCAGTAGTAATTTAATTTAGAAAATTAGCATGACAATCATGTTGATGAAATAAAAAATGTGTTTGTGTGTTCTAAACATGCACCAAGAATCTAATTCAAGACCTTGTTAGAAAGAAGAGTTAAGCATTGTACCTAGCGGCACCTGAGCTGGTTGCGCTAGTTGACATAGCACTTATTGGTGTAGTCGTCCTGCTCAATGCCATGTAGGTATGTAGCAGCGTCGATCAACTCGATGATGTGTGTGGCCACCAGGAATAAGAGGATGAAGTGAGTAGTCGTGCCACCAGCGACACTCCTAAAAACGTTATTGCCGCTTTTCACTTGTGCAGATGAACTCGAAGACGGCAGGCATTTCGATGGCCTACTCTCCGAATTTATGTGCGTGCAGGAATCGGAACAGAAATGCCAGATAGCAACGCACCAGCAATGTGATGATATTTTTGTCTATGTGTTCTCAATCCTCATAAAACAAGAGAAGGAGTTCACCTTTTATATAGCTACATAGGAAGACAAAGGGCCAGGTGCATGAAGTATTAGCGGTCATCATGTCACTGTCTGTTACCAATAACTTATAAAAACTACAATTCCATTATTTGTTACTAGTAACTGAAATCACTATGACACCATAAACCACTAAATCATAATTCACCATCACATAATGGTCATCATGCACTTAACCCTCATCAACCCATAAGTTACACCACATAAAGGATCTAACTTAATACACATAGCATTATCTTTGATCTTGGAATTTTAATTCATTTAATTGCTGAATAAAAATTGGATTAACCTAATTAAATCCAACAATCCCCACCAATTTTCAAGACATTAAAAATACTCTCAATCTTGCTGATGTTTGATATACCAGTTTTTTTGGTGGAGACTGTAAAGTTGAACATCCACCTATAACAGAGGTTACACATCTTTACAACTAAGCAATGGACTATGCCTTGAATTAATAGTTTTGTGCAAAATAAGTTCACCTAAGTCTATTACTAATACAATGTTTCTTAAAGCATCCCCTCTATTTGAAGTATATAAGTCATACTACCTAGCCTTTTATGAGCATCTAGAGATTACCCACATCTCATAGACGGTGACTAGCAACCGAGCTCATATAGTTGTGTTCTTTCTAGGATGTTCTATAGGAAAACATCCCTACTTAAAAATAAGCCACTCAGATCAGATTAAGGAATTAACCAACCTTCTCTAGTGTATTGGAGAAACAGTGCATCTCTAACAAGTTAGACTTTAGTATAAGGGGTCTCTCCCTTAGTCAACCATTAGCTTGTTTTGCCATCCTACTTCACAGGATCTCCGATCATATTGGACAAGTTACCAGTATGGTATGACTCAAGTGGATCTCAAGCCCAACTCCCTTGATGCACCTTCGTTCACATTGCGTGACAAACCCTTAGTGATTGATTTGCTAGATTCTTATATTTATGGACATAGTCCAATGAAATTACTCTAGAGTTTCTCAAATTTCTAACAGATTTTATCCACCTTTTTCATATGCCTTGTGGACTTCATGTTATCCTTAGAACTGTTAACTTTAATTATCATAGTTTGATTATCACAGTTTATAGAAATAGCCGGTATAGGTTTATTTACCACTGGTAAATCCATCAGGAGTTCACGAAGCCACTCGGCCTCAGCGCTAGCGGTGTATAATGTTGTGTGTTCTACTTCCATTATAGACATCATTATGATAGTCTGCTTGCAAGATTTCTAGGAGACAGCACCACCTCCAAGCAAGAACGCATATCTACTCATGACATACAATCAGCATCAAATATTCACTTAGCATCACTATAGCCCTCTAGTATCTTCGGTTACCCGGTAAAGTGAATGCCATAACTCATTATACCCTTCAGATAGCGCAACACCCTCTCATGTGCATGCCAATGTTTATCTCTAGGATTTGAAACAAACCAGCTAAGTTTGCTTAGAGAAATGAGATATGAGGTTTTATTGCACTAGCTAAGTATATAAGAGATCCAATTATCTATGAGTATCTTAATTAATTCCATGCTATTCTGTGATTTTTCGTTAATAGCACACTTAGATCATAAGGAGTTGGCGAAGCCATGCATTCACTATAACCAAAACGGTTTAGCACATTTTCAACATAGTGGCACTATATGAAGGTTGTGGCTTTTTGACGTTCTATTATGTCACAATATATAGAATTTACGTCATTACTTTAATTTTTTGACGTCCAGATGACGAAAATCCAAACGTCAAAAAGCCACAGTCACAAAATTATTATGTGACGTCTGTTTTGCTTAACGTCATAAGCATATGACGTCTGATTTCAGTGTCATATAATCGTATGACACTGGTTTAGTGTCATTAAATCCTAGGCCTTGCCACATGGGCAAATGCCATGTTGGATCAGTTGCTGACATGGCAGGAAGGAAAAAAAACGTCAAAAAATTAAATTTGGCCTGCTAGAGCCCATATACCACGCAGTTGTCTTTCAGCCCATTTAAGTTTTTTAGTCCAGTAATTTTGGCCCATGTTTTTTTCTGGCCCACTGATTTCAGCCATATTTTTTTCTAGCCCACGAATTTCAGTCCAATTTTTTTTCCCTAGCCTTCACAATTTGGCCTATATTTTTTTCCCAACCAATAGAATTCAGCCCAACCTATATTCTAGCCGAATCTAGCCCATCAATTCAATTCAGTCTAACTTGTTTTCTGGCCCATACTATTAATCCTGTCTTTTTAAAACCCACAGTACATTTCAGCCCATACAACATCCAACCCACATAAAAAATTCGGCCATAGAACCGGATTCAAAGAAGTAATCTCCATAAATCATTGCAATATCGCAAGCATTCTATAAGTTTTAAAATGCAATACAATTACATTAAGAATACCAAATATCTCTAGAACATCAGAACATCAGCTAAACTGAGAATCTCAAATGTCTCGTGAGCATCACCTACATCCACAACACAATGCACATGACTAGCAGCAGCGAAGCAGTGCATCGACAACAGTGGCGCATCGGCAGCAGCGACGCACCACCAGCAGCATCACAATGGCTAGCACCATGGCTACCAACACAGAAATATCCTGCTGCAGCTCACCAAAAGAGCATATCTTGCTCACCAAAATGGCTACCAACACAATGTTGCCAAAATATCATCTAGAGCCTAAGTTTGAGAGATTACTGGTCAGCATCAGGTGATGAGAACCTACTTCCAAACAAAGAGCGAAGGAAGGATTGGATTTCATTTCCTTGTTGCTTCAGTTTCTCGGTTTCTTCTTCATTCTTCCTTGCGGTCTCATTCTGGTCCTCTACATTCTTCTCCAAATCAGCCACCTGTGATCGCAGCCCCGCTGATCCCTTCTTCTCAGCTTGCAATTCACCCTCAAGTTCTTCCACACGCTTGCTCATTGCAGCAGCTTTGACATTTTTCTTCATCTGTATGGATTCCATGCCAATATTGCGGAGAAAAGATGACTTGGGCAGAACATGAGCTATAGCTTGAAGTGGTGTCTTTGGATCTTGCCCATCTTCAGTTGGTTGAGCAAGATAGTTCTCCATTTTAGCCTAGCAACAATAACAGCCAAAAAAATTCAGTCTGCTAGTTATGCATGTGTCCAGAACAAAGTATATGTAAAAAAATAGTGTCCAGAACAACAAAAGAGATTGTACAGTATGCTAGTTATGCATTTGTTGAGAACAATAGATATGTAAAAATTTAGTTATGCATTACTATACAGACTTGTTTTCATGAAGTGGGCTACTGATTTCATAGTATAAATATATTCCTAGAATTTTAGGACAACCCACATACAAGAAGCATACTGTAGTGAAGCTATACAACAAATAGGAGAATAGGGTACAGTCAAAAGAATAAATCATAGCCAGAGTTCTAAAACACAAAAACTTTGTTATTTAACATTTCAAAAAGCTTAAAAAGTTATTGGTACCATTCTAGTCATAATACAAGCTTGGTTTCTATGTTGATAGGGTCAAAAACCATAAAGAAGCATTGTTGTGTAGGGAAACCTGACAGCATATATGAAGCTCTTGCCAACCAAAAGTCTGTAACAAATTTAGAAAGCTCAAGAAAAACACTACAAGTTTCTAGTTACCAACAGGAGCTAGTTTTGAAGATAACATGGTCAAATTACACAAAATCTCACACCTGTACAACACTTGATAGGTGCTCAGAACTGTACAACACTTGTAAGTATCCAACAGAGTTGTATCTCCATCAATTGGATACTTTCTGACAGAAAAACACTAGAATTTTAGGACAACAAGGATACTTAAATTATCCAAAACATTTATATTGTCAAGTTCCATATAAAATATCATTCAAATACACGAATTATTATCACAAGCAGCAGCCATCTCATCACCTATTGTTATGCACGTGTCCAGAACAATATATATGTACAAATGATATCGCAAGAAGTTAGGAATCATTGGAAAATGTCGTAAAACTTTGTCAGGAATCTTCTTTTTGCCATCATTGACTTTCCATCTTGATGCACTACAAACTGGACACACATCATCTTTTTCTAAATTGTTTCGAAATAGGACACAATTATTCGGACACACATGGATTGAATTGTATCCGAGCCCCAATGCACGCATAAGTCTCTTTGCCTCCTCATAGGTTGTAGGAATAGAACAATGTGGGAAAGCTGATGACAACAACTTCAGAAATGCAGTGAATGCAACATTAGGAATTCTGTAAAATGACTTGATATGAAGTAACTTCACCACAAAAGAAAACCTTTTGCAAGGACCACCAGGGTACAACTCTTGTTTCATCTCTTCCAATAGAACTGAAAACATTGACTCTTTCCTTGTACCTTCCTCTTCAGCTGTGTACAACTCCTCTACTAAACCACAAATTCCATCATCAGGGTCATTTTCATCATCCACATCTAGGCCAAAATCATCATTGAGACTAGTTGTTCATCAACATGGTGATCAATTTCATGTGGTACAGCCTCCAATGGTTCTCCATGATGTACCTATCTAGTGTAAGTAGCAGCCATCCCATGAATATACAAGTGATCCTCCACGTGTCCTTTAGGTTTACAAACACGGTTCAAACACCGACGACATGGACAAAGCATGTCTTCATCATCACTGAATCTCTCAGAAACAAAGGTCATGAATTCCTTCACCCCTTCCACATGTTCCCTGCTCAACATCCTTCTATCCATCTACACCAAATCATGAGATACAATTCCTCAAAAAAATTACATATAGATGATGCTGAACCAAAGTTATCAAACATGTGATAGATTATTTATAATGCATTCTGTAAGCAATAGTTTAGCATTGCTTTATCTCAATAATGTGTTGAAGAAATATTTAGAAAAATAGCATGCTCCAACTGAAGATAGGATAAAGTTCACAGTATTCAACATTCATATAAGCTAACAAATACTCCAGCAGAACTATATTTTTCGAATTATAGCAGTGTTGAAATAGTAGCACATGCAGAACTAGGTCACGAAACTAGCAGTGTTGAAACAAATATTTTTCATACTCTATATATATTTCTTACTAGCAAACAAATACTTAAGATATAAATTGGTATTAGCATGAACCATTTTTGTTTGTGGAGCATCCTGAGAAATTTGAAAAGTTTGACATGTCTCCTTCCAGTTATTTTGTTTTATGGCCCTCCTGGCTGTGGCAAGGCTTTGTTGGCCAAGGCAATTGCTAATTAATGTTAGACAAACTTCATTACTGTGAAGGGTCCTGAACTGCTTACCATTTGGTGAGAGCCAGGCTAATGTCCATCAGATCTTTCATAAGGCTTGACTCAATTGCTATTCAGGTATAGTCTCTAGTTATGCTCATGTGCTCACACACTGATACTACCCTGTAAATGAACTGAAAATACTGCTGTGAATTTCAGAGCAGAAGCAGTGTTGGTGATGCAAAATTGTACCTTTCAGAGAAGAGATCAGCTCCAGCCGCCCTGCTGCAACAAATCAAAGCCGCTCGTCCCGCTCACCAAGCTGCCCCGTTGCCGCACGGTGCTTCATGGGCAGCAGCGCTGCCTGCTGCTGGTCGTCCGCGCCGAGCACTCGACCTAGCTGCGTACGTTGCCAGCCAATGGCCACAGCCGCTTGCAGGTCCCCTCGGCGACCGATGGGCACAGCGGCGTGCCTTGCCGTCTGCTGCACTCTCCTCGCCCACCACGAGCCCAGCACTCTCGCCCCAGCCGCTCTCTTGGATGGCCGCCGGCCTTGGCCACGCTCCTCGACAGCCGCCAGCCCTAGTCGTGCACCTCGCCGGCGCCGGCCGCGCCGCCAGACACAACGCCCACCACGAGCCCAGCACTCTCGCCCCAGCCGCTCTCTTGGATGGCCGCCGGCCTTAGCCACGCTCCTCGATGGCCGCCAGTCCTAGTCGTGCACCTCGCCGGCGCCGGCCGCGCCGCCAGACACAACCCTAGCCGCCGAATCCCCTTGAGTGACGAACAAATTTTGAGTAAGGGTTCGATCCAAATTCTGTTTGGGTGGTGTAGCATCTTCTATATACTAATATATGGAGTAAAACAAGCAAGTTATCACAAACACTTGTGAGGTGTAGTGGTTAGTGTACCTTGCCTATGAGGCCTGCTCTGAGTGGCCAGGGTTCGAATCCCCTAGGGCACTCATTTTTAGCTTTTTGCCGGATTTTCATGCTTCGCCCGGATTTTCATGTGCCTTTGGGCTAGATGCTGTTGGGCCTAGCGAACTAGACTGGTCCATTTAGGGGCTAAATCAGGTGGTCCATGAAAGATTGGTGGTCTGGTTACCTAGGTGGCCCAACTAGAATTGGAAAAAAAATAATTGGGCTGAAATAAACATCCAATAAAAAAGAAAAAAATCTGATGTGGCAACAAGGTATGCCAACATCAAAAATATTATTTAAAATAATTCAAAAATTATTTTTTTGACACAAAATTTTTGTCAAAGGATTATGACACTAAAAAGTAGGCCTCATGACGTACAAATTAGTGTCACTACAAGAACTTAAAGTAGGTGTATGACATATATTGTGACGTACAATTTTCAAAGGTCACTAAACCAAAATAACGTCAAAAAATAGATGATACAGTGACGTAATGATCTATCGTCATACTAAATACATCAAAAAGCCACACATCTCTTGTAGTGTGGGATAGCACAAGAGTTACCCCACCATTTCCTTCTCTCAGTGGCTTCATGTTAAGAATAACATTAGCCTCACCCAAGACTTTCATCTAAAAGTTATTGGATAAAAAATCTTTCACTTCTTTGATCACATTAAAATTATTTCAAAAGGTTAATATATCATCCACATACAAGCACAAAATCACACTATCTCCCCCACCATACCAATATAGACACATTTATCAGCTTCATTTATAGTAAAACTAGTTGATGTTAAAGTTTTATCAAATTTATGATGCCATTGCTTAGGAGCATGCTTTATGTTGTATAAGGATTTTACTAGCTTACAAACCTTACCCTCTTGATTTTTCGCTATAAATCTTCCAGGATGATTGTTGACACTTCTTAACGCAGTTACTATAAATAGACTTTTAAACCTATCCCTAGAACCGGTGTCAAAATTACTTTATATCACATAAGCCAGGTTGTCATCCCAACATAATGTAGAAGTGCTCGTATTAAATCTATATGCTTTTCTATAAATGAATAAATAAATAGAGGATCCGCAAGCGCACAGATAATACCGATGTAGCATTTTAACTGAGTAATCTAGGTATCATTATTTATACTTTTACCACTAGGAAGGGACTTGCAATGGATACTGAGCAATGTGAACTGCATACAATCATGGAGATCTTAACCATGTATTTATCTATCTCTGATGCAAGGTAACTTTGTCACATAAGATAAATATACAAATATGAATAATAAGTGACAGATGATAAATAAGAATTCATAGCCATATGATAAATATCATCTCAATTAGATTACTATAAGTCTATAGCACTAGCATTGTATTAAGACAATCTATAATAATAAATCCTAAGTATTCCAACTATAAGAATACATTGATTAGTGCAAGTACACCTAGCATCATCGCACGAATATTTATATCTATGCATAGTGATATTAGCAAGAAAGATCATGAACATAGCAATCACTTCCCTGTAATAATGGTGCTCTACAATCCTTATCATCAGGAGAAGTAATACAAAGGACTCCACAGGACTATCACTCCTGCGATCTACCTCATGCTCCGGACTATAAGGGGTAATCGTAGATAAATACGGTCAAGGCACCACGCCTACACAATATCTACCACTTACCCATCGGCGTAATGAGTAAGCGTTATACAATCCTATGCATAAACATAATTCTAATTTAACTCTACACAATATCTACCACTTACCCATCGGCCTAATGAGTAAGCGTTATACAATACTATGCATAAACATAATTCTAATTTAACTACGCTTAGTATATAATCAAAGTAGAATAATAATAATAATATAGTTGAGAATATAAGCAACTACAATAAAGTCAATTCCGATATAAACAAACAGATCAAAGTCATATTCACAGTAGCAAGAACTAATATAAATATAACAGAGAAGAATAAGAGTTTACCAAGAACGAAGATAGATCCAGACTCCAAGATTAACTTGACTCCTTCTAGATTTATTCCTATGCAGCTATGCTATAGAACTAGAGAGATCTAATTGAGATGGTGGCTAAGAACCCTAAAGAGACAGATCTATTCGAGGGACCCCTCTCTGTCTAATTCTTCTTCAGAGAATTCTAAACTCTTGAATTCTTCCTCTCTAGGTGGTTAGGGTCTTATTTATAGCACCCTAGGAAGCACCACAACCCTCGGATCAAATTGACTCAAATGTACGCTTAAGATTACTCCTCAAAGGCGGTTGAGGTAGGATCCGTGAGGTTGCACCTGATTGGTGGACAGGGCCGGGTGGCCGCCCCACCTGTCAGGGGCGCCCGCCCCTGGCTAGCTGCCAGGGGGGCCCACTTCACAAGGTCGCCTTCTTGTGTCTTCTAGAGTATTCCTATGTTGACATTTCACGTATTCTCTCCATGTATATCTGACATGTGGACCTCCTTTTGTTCTTATTTTGATAACCCTCTTCAGAAATAGAAAATCACCAAAACTTGTGGAATTATGTTAGTGATAACCCATATAGCTGGATAGTATTCTGATTTTAGTCCTTTCTCATGCTATGTTGACGGTTAAAAGGAGTACTTATCTACCATCAACAAACTCCCCAAGCTTACCTTTCGCTCGTCCCTAAGCAAAGATAGACTTAGTGATGGACCAGGAGTTGCTACAATACTTTCACGCCTCATAAGTACACATGCATTCAAACAAGGACTCTCCTCCAAATTAGAGTGAACTATCTTAACTCAAAACTCACCAATATTACCATTCACCATGGAAGCTTAAAGCTATCAGTTAGACCGTGGGTAGTTGAAAGATAGAACAGGAGAGTCAAGTACTATTCTTCTCGCTCTTTGATCAACTATTAGTCCAGAGTTTTTGCAAGATTTACAAATAAAACTCAGAGTTTCCATATATGTCCCTTTCTAGTCTCTCATATGTGGTATTTTTGGATCCTCTCCAAGGCAAGTGAGTATGCCTTCTCTCTGCTCTCCCGAATATGTGGTATTTATATCACTAAGACATAGTTGCCTCCTCTCTCTCACCCTACTTCTCATTGGCTTATGTGGAGCTCATAGGTGGGAAAAACAATTCAAACCTACTTGCATATATTGCATAGTTAAACCATGGATCCAGAGAAACTAATTATATAATCAAGTCATATGTGCATGTGAGTGCAGTGAAGTGAATGAATGATAAGAATGAAAGTGGTTATGAGGGGTGATAACTGATGGTAAATATCTAATTCTACAATTGCTCCTTGGGGATAACATACCTCCCTAATATAAGAATAAGGACTTGGTTGTCTTTCTTTTCTTTTGGATTGGGTCTTTTGTCCTCTTTCTTTCTTTTCTTATTTTTTAGAGATCAGACAACCCTTTTAATGCACTAATAACAATATGGAGTATCAACTGAAATAATTTGAGCTTTATTGGATAAGTAGAATAAGACATAATGGCAATGAATATTTTTGGGTGTCTTCTCCCAGTGTAGGAGTAGATCATTTTCTAAGTGGATGTGGAATGTGTATGAGTTAATAGAGGAATGCGTACTCCCAAGGTAGGGCCAGCATTGGTGCGTGTCTCTAGGATAGAAATAGCATAGAGTGTAGTGCATATATGTGGGTGGTACTTCTAGGAACAAAAGTAGCACGTAGTGAATGTGGTGGATGTAAGTGGTTGTATACTTCCGAGGACAGAAGTTGCTAAGTTCATTGGATGGAGAGCACATAATATTGACTTTAACTGCATGACTAGTTCCTTAGGGTCTACACAACTTAACTACCCACAATGCTTATAGGTTGAAATATAAATGGAGGTTTTCCTAATCTAGTAAGCATGAGTATTTGGTTGTGGTATGAATTTTAAACTCTCATCATAAAGGAGCCTATCATGTAGCAATTTAAGATTTTCAAAATAAAATTCTCCCAAACTCTAGCATCTCTAGGAGCAAGATTGATAGCAACTCAAAACCTTCCCATATCATATCCGTCAACTACCTAGACATAGATTAAGCAATTGCTACCCACAAGTTTCAGGCTCAAAGCAAAATGTTAAGTCTAAATAGGTGTGTCTAAAACTCAGGAGAGTACAAGGTTGAAAACAAGGTACTTGTAAGGAATTATGGCAGAGCAACTATTCATCATCTCCATTAAGAGTTTATTCTAGAGGATCATTTTAATAGATTCATTAAGATCTCTCCTAGCTAGCAAAACTAATTATGAAAGATAAACTATTTTTTTGGTTTCTAAGGTTATTCATCTTTTTATCTTGACATAATGCACTAAGAAGAAATAGATAAGTGAGTAAGGGATACTTAGCTTGGTATACGGGGGTTGTTCTCCCCAAGCTAGATATTGACATAGTCTGCTGAGGTTGCTGTTGATATTAGTTATGCACATAGAGAAATCCGCAAGCGCATTGATATCAGTGAGCACTTCACCCAGAAGATAATCCAGATTATCATTATTAATATTTTTGCCACTAGGAGAAAGCGTGCATTAGACTAACCTAAATCTATACTTAACCCCTAGGCTTGCAAGACAAGATAGTGAGATATGAGCGATATAGAGAGATCTCCTTCATCAGTCTTCTTCTAACCTATGGTAAGTGTGTGGTTATTGGTCTAAGGGGAGTACCTAGAGAAAAGAGACACCTCAGAGAGTGCTTGACTCTAGCACCATATATCCTACCTTACCTACTGATGGGACGTGGATTACAGAGACACCAAGGGGATTGTCACTTCCCCTGATGCTAGCACAAATTCGGCCAGATAGGGAGTATCTATGAGTGTTCCTAGCCCAAGCACCACGCTTATGCTACAAACAATTACTCTATTCCCAATGCAAAGCGAATAAAGTAAACCCATAAACCAAACAATAATAAGAACAATGACTTACTAATATTAGATGTCGAATTGCCGAATGATTCTAGAACCAAGCCTCAAGTTAGAAGACTTGATCACACAGATACAAGGAAGAAGACACCAACATGCCGAGCTTCCTCCACTTCTGTCTCCAACTTATACTGTCTCAATCTCTATTGTTGCTAAAACCCTAAAGAGACAGATCCATTCGAGGGACCCCTCTGTGACTAATTCTCTCTAGAAAATATGAATTAGGGTTTTAGAATTAGCTACTCCCTAGGGGGTCAGGGTCTTATTGATAGCCCCCGAGGAAACACCACATCCCTTGGAGCAAACCGACTTAAACGTCACTTAAGATTAATCCTCAATGTTGGTGGAGGCAGGATCTACGAGGTTCACCCTGATTGGTGGACTTAGTGGGGCGGGCGCCCCTGCCCTTCTGGGAGGTCACTGTTGACGGTCCTTAAGTACCAATTTTAGTCATCAAATAAATAAAGAAAAGGATCCAAATGCAACCAACACCCAGACTTAGGGTTTTATCTGACAGAATTCCACGAGTTTTAGAGTTTGTCTATTTCTGTAGGGGGTTATCAGGAAATATGGAGGAAAGGCCCACATGTCGGGTTTACATAGAGATATTAACGTGCCGTGCAGTTTTCTTTCAGCTAGAAGAGTCCAGAATCCACGGGAACAAACGGGAGGCCGAGCGGGCCTGGGGGCAGGGCGCCCGCCCTCCCCCCTGGGCGCCCGCCCTGGTGTTTCAACCAATCATGTTTAATTTCGCGGATTATGCTCCACCGACCTATAGGATCAAGGAGAACTGTTCAATCAATGTCGTTTTGATCCGGGGGCCCACGTTCACTTGAGGGGACTATATAAGCAGGCCCCCTGGCCCCTGGAGGAGAGCAATCCCATTATTCATTAGCATATTTTCCAGAGAGGATTCAGAGAGGGAGGTCCCTCTAGGGATCCAACCTCATAGGGCTTAGCATCCAATGTGAGAGTAGAATTAGTTCTTCTAGATTGAGAGAGATAGAGTGTAGGTGTAGATCAGAGGAAGCCCGGCCTGTCGGTGTCTACTCTGAGGTTGTACCTGCGGGATCAAGTCTCCTAACCCGAGGCTTGCTCCTAGGATTCTTCAGTATTTTGACTTCTAAATTCTAGTAAGTTCTTGTTCTTATTGTTATTTGGTTTATGAGTTTACTTTAATCTCTTCCGGTTGAGTTTAGAGCAATCATTGCTAGCGTAAACGTGGTGTTTGGGCTAGGGTACTCATAGATATCCCCTGTCTAGCCGTACCGTCGTAGTAGCGAGGAACGTGACATTTCCGAGCTACCTTTGTAGCCCACATCCCATTAGCAGGATCGGTAGGGTTTATAGGTGCGGGTCGAACATCCTTTGTGGTGTCTAGATTCCGTGAGCCTCCCTAATAGAACAGTAGATCATCCTTACCAAGGTTAGAACGAGAGTACGGTTGTAGTCTTCTCTATACATCGCTCACATCGAATCACATTGTTTGTAGCCTAAAGAGTAGTAGCAATAGATTTGGTTAGTCAGATGTACGCTTTCTCTCAGTGGTAAAAATATAAATACGATACTCTAGATAACCTCCCGGGTGAAGTGCTCACCGATATCCGTGCGCTTGCGGATCATTTCGTGATGGCGTTAACAAATATAAACAAGCATTTCTGGCGCCGTTGCCGGGGAGAAGGACGGTTTGCTGAGATAACTTTGAGTCTTGCTATTATCTTGTATTATATTTTATACTTTTATTCTTTTATTTTTTTATTTTTTCCATCTTTATGGATAACTCAAATTCCACACCTATTATTGAATTTTTTGCACCTTCGGAGACCAGCCATAGACCATGGGAGTCAACAAGTCCTTTTTTGCCCCTAACTATGATTTGTGTCCGGAGTTGATTGCAATAGGTCAAAACCAACCCTTTTCTGTAGCCGAGGTCCTATCTTTTAATCAAGAAGACAATGAACTTTTAGCTACACCTAGGGAATCTTTTAATCTTTCTATAAATTATGGTTTAAACCTCGCCCTACATGACCATGTTTTTCCTCGATATTTTCACATTGGTCTTAATCATATAACCTTTGGTAGAGTTTTTCTTTCTTTATCTGTTAGTAAAGCAAGGTATGTCGTCATTTGTGGACATCCTTCTCACACTAGTATTCATAAAAAAATCCTAGAGAAAGAGAAGGAATCATCTCCCAGACGAGGAAAGGAAGTTTCAATAGCCGATTTCCAAACATTTCAATCCCATGATTTGGCTATCCAACCCAAACTAGTAGTGCTCAAAAATCATCTAAGGGAAGAAAAAATTCTACCTTTGGAAATTCATTTTGGGATGAGCTTAAACTTCCTGCTTCATAAGAGACCTTTGAGTGCATATAGTCTGAACCTTCCTAAGAAGGGATATCTTAGAAAGCATCTCAAATCCAATCCCTTTGATGGACATCTAGAAAGACTCAAGGATGGCATCTTAAGTGATGCAATAGAAGGAGAGCGAAGCCATTCAGAAGACAATCTCATCTTCTCCCCTTCTACGCCCACTTTTGATGATTCATTCAAACCTATCTTTAACCCCATCATTGAGCCTAATAATTTCTACTATGCTCTTTCTCTTGAACCTCCCGATGATCCTATGAATCTCTCTAGACGTCCCATGCATAAGAGTCACCAAGACCACAAGGAGGATCGAGAAGAGCAACATCAATGGCTAGAGGGCATTAAAATTCCATGTGCTATCACCATTGAATGGATGGATAAAACAAACTTGAGAGACAATCCTAGAGGAATTTTAAGCATTCATGAAGAATCATCCTTGGAGTTTGAGAATGAGAGAAACAATAGTGAGCATGGAAGTTATTTCATAAATACCTCACCAAGTCCTTGCTCATATAAAACATCTCCCCAATCAATTGGTCTCTCCAACCTTACAACATTTGAGATCTCCAACCCCCTCTTCCTTTCTATTTATAAAAACTTTAAAGGGGTGGTTATCGATGCATATGTCTATAATAAATATTGTAGATATCGTTGAGTCGATCTTGATATAGGCACGCTTAGGTTGGTGTTGGAGGGGAAACCACTTCACCAACATAATTTGATGGTTTCCCAAGGACAAGCTTAGTGTCCTAAAACAAGCACTTATCAGATAGTAACATGAACTTTTAATTATTTGCAACATTGCCTTGTGGATTGAGCATATAAAGATAATTGTAGAAATATTCCTTCGGGTATTCGTGTCACTAACCTTTCTAGGATTGGAGCAAGAAGATCGGAGGAATGACAAGCGCAAGGTATGCCCAACCAATCACCATGCAACATTGAATTAAATTCATCCAATCTTGAATTTTGCAAAATTCAAGCTTGGGGGAAATACCTTACATAAGAATATCCTTTGCCATGTTGCTATGTTGGTTGTCCCTACTTTTGAGGCATGCTCAATTTTTCTAAACACTAAACTTATTTTTCATCTCTACCTAAGTAGATCTCTATAAATGTTGTCATGCTATCTTTGTCTATTCACAAGCAAGTGTTGGTTTGGAAGTACTCGACATACTTCCATTGGCATTTAAATTAAGAGTGGTGCTTAGGTTAAATAGCCTTCCTTAATCTGATTAGACATGGAGTCTAGTTTGGTTACTGAACTAAGAACTGTTTGAGTAGACATTGGTATATTTTGTCTGACTAACCCCTATAGGAAAACTTTCAATATCAACATGGGAAGTCCTGAGATACAAACTCACATTGGAGACAAAGGAGACACATGAAGTTTAACGATTTGCACAAGGAAGACATAGCTCATTCATCATAGAGAGATGATCTATGGAACGAGACAAAGAGTGCCACAAACACGGTGCACAACCGCTAAGAAAGGAAAGCTTCCACAAGGTGATACTGTACCATCACTCTTTAAGTAAGGTAACATCTTAAGGTATTTGACTATCACTTTTATAAGCTTCTCCTTGGTTCTGGCGTTCATATGAATAAAGAGACAAACATAAATTAACCAACCCAATTAATTAAACATGTTTAGTCCTTCAATCTTTGTTCTTAATACTACCTTCATGATCCCACACTCCTAATCATATAAGCTAAAATGTTGCACATTCAATCTTTGGAAGATATAAAAAAACATAAATATAGATAGATTATCTTTCCATTAGGTCGAGCGATCTGATCTGACATATGTTTTAAATGCTACACTCATGATCTTATTATCCGTCAACTTTGTCTTGCTCACTATGCTTAAGGTTAGGGAAGAACAAATACACTTTTGGTTCTGTTGGTGTTTCTCACCAATAGGGCCCATGCACTTGATCTCTGCGTTGTCTCTATGAGCAGGTACACTTCGAGCAAAACTTGAAGGAGTTTTACAACTCCGAGATTCCACCAAGTGAAGGACTTGGATCTACGAGCACAAACACACTGAGTAAGATGCTGCCAATGCCGCACCTCAAACTGCTGGACAAACGAAGAACATGGGTGACACCGTATCAAGAGGTACATATGTCAAGGCCCACACCTAATCAAATGATGCACCTAAAGGATGAACACGGTGAGAAGTCTTGTCCAGAATACTTGGATCCTTGCCGGAAGGTAAAATTGGTATTTATCTATATTTATCTTTTCTGCATTCCTTTTACTTTTTTATTCCATCACTTGCATTAGCATATTTACTTTTCCACATTAGCATTAGAAAAGAAAACAAAAATACTTGTTTCATTGCACTGCATCAGAAAATCTAAAGCCCCATGTGAGTAGACTTGTGGTTTAAAACTGATAGGTATATTGACTGTGGTGGCATAAAATAAATATGTTTTCAGCTTCCAATAAAAATATAAAAATAATAAGTGCATGATCCTGCTAAATAAATAAGATTTATTAGGAGGAATCTCAATATGATAAAGGCTAATAGAATTTATGCTAACACTTAACAAGTTCCACAAAGCTTTGTTGTCTATTTAAGCTCCACAGAATTCAACGATCAAAGAAGACTAGCCGGCGGAGGACATAATAATCACTATCAGGGTGCTGCCGACATTCAAATACACCTCCTGTCACCTGCTAGCTACATCAGAAGAAATTACGTCAAAATCCAGCTTGGGAGAGAGCACCCTCATTTATCCAGCTAAGTGTTTCTACTCGCGTTTATACTTTACTCAAATAATAAAAAGATGCATAATCATGAAAACCCAAATAAAAATTTTGTGCTTGTATATATCTTTGCTTAGTTTGCTAAATAAATAAATAAAGTGTCAAGGCCAAACTGAACATAAATGATAAACTCTTACATGGATATGATAAATAGTTGCTCTGCCATGTACCTAGTTTTCAAGTTTGAGTTTTCTCTCAAGTTTAGGCATAACTGTTATAATTTAAACCTGCTCTAAACCTGAACTTGTGGGAAGAGTACTTGATCTGAAGTCTAAGTTGTTAAGGGATATGATATGGGAAGGTTGAGCTGCTGTTTATCTGTTCCTAGAGATGCTAGAATTGTGGAGAATTTTATATTTGAAAATCTTTAAAATAACACATGATGAGTTCCTATATGATGAGAGTTTAAATTCCTACCACAGCCATATATACATGCTTGCTAGATTTTGAGCCACACATTTACTTTTTACTACTTATGAGCATTGAGTGTGGTCAAGCTGTGTAGACCCTTAGGAGCTTGTCATGCGGTTAAAATCAAGAATCACTTGCATGTTCATTCACACATGCTGCTTCTACTCTGGAAGTACGCATCCACATATATCCACTCATTTCCATCTCCAGAGCCACCCAAAAGTATTCTACTCCTAATCCGGGAGAGAATAGCCAAAAACATTCTTCTATTTCTGTTTTTCCCTGTGAAATAAATGCTCGAGTTATCTTGGTTACTACCACTTGCTATGTTATTTCAGGAGATGAGTGCTCCAAAAAAAGAGAAAGGATACGAGGAAATAAAAAGGGGCAAGTGCCCGGAACCTCGAAAGAAAAGAAAAAGTGAGACGAGAGGTAAAAATGGACAAGTGTCCGATAGTAGAATTAGGGGTACAAGATACCCACCTGAGAGCATCTCATTGTCCTCAAAAAAGCTTCAAAGTGCAAGAAAGGTATGTATCCCCTTAAAAGAGCAAAAGTGGAATTAGACTTTCACCATTGTTATCACCATCATCACCCATGCACATCTTGATTTGACTTATTGACTTGTTCTTCTGGATCCATGGTTTCACTATGCAATAAATGTCTTGTAAGTATGTATTATCTGTCTCCCACCTATGAGCTCCAGATATCAAAGCCTCATTAGAGTAAGGTGAGAGAGAAGGCAATATTACTATGCCTCATACCAAAAATACCACATACTTTGAGAGAAGGCATATATTGTTACTGCCTTGGAAAGGATCCAAAAATACCACAAAAGAGAGATTTGAGAGAGTCATACAAGGAATCTCTGATTTTTATTTGAAAATCTGCAAAAACTCCAGAGCTATAGTTAATCAAAGAACAAGAGACATGGCGCTTGACTTGACAGTTCTATCTTTTAACTGCTCAAGACACAAGTGACGGTTGGAAGCCCCATGGTGAAAGGTAAAATGAGTAAGTTTTAAGTCTTAACAGTTTACTCTAACTCAGAGATGAGATCTTGCTTGAATGCATGTGTACTTTTAAGGCATGAAACCACTACAGAAACTCTTGAGTACATCCTTGCTCAGGGACGAGCAAGAGGTAAGCTTGGGGAGTTGTTGATGGTCCTTAAGTACCAAATTTAGTCATCAAATAAATAAAGAAAAGGATCCAAATACAACCAACACCCAGACTTAGAGTTTTATCTGACAGAATTCCACGAGTTTTGGTGTTTGTCTATTTCTGCAGGGGGTTATTAGGAAATATGGACGAATGGCCCACATGTCGGGTTTACATAGAGATATTAACGTGCCGTGCAATTTTCTTTCATCCAGAAGATTGTAGAAGCCACGGGAACGAACGGGAGGCCGAGCGGGCCTGGTGGGCAGGGCGCCCGCCCTCCCCGCTTGGGCGCCCGCCCTGGTGTTTCAACCAATCACGTTTAATCTCGCGGATTATGCTCCACCGACCTAAAGGATCAAGGAAAACCGTTCAATCAATGTCATTTTGATCCAGGGGGCCACGTTCACTTGAGGGGACTATATAAGCAGGCCCCCTGGCCCCTAGAGGAGAGCAATCCCATTATTCATTAGCATATTTTCCAGAGAGGATTCAGAGAGAGAGGTCCCTCTAGGGAACCAACCTCATAGGGCTTAGCATCCAATGTGAGAGTAGAATTAGTTCTTCTAGATTGAGAGAGATAGAGTGGAGGTGTAGATCGGAGGAAGCCCGACCTGTCGGTGTCTACTCCGAGGTTGTACCTACGGGATCAAGTCTCCTAACCCGAGGCTTGCTCCTAGGATTCTTCAGCATTTTTACTTCTAAATTCTAGTAAGTTCTTGTTCTTATTGTTCTTTGGTTTATGAGTTTACTTTAATCTCTTCCGGTAGAGTTTAGAGTAATCATTGGTAGCGTAAACGTGGTGTTTGGGCTAGGGTACTCATAGATATCCCCTGTCTAGCCAGACCGTGGTAGTAGCGAGGAACGTGACATTTCCGAGCTACCTTTGTAGCCCACATCCCATTAGCAGGATCGGTAGGGTTTATAGGTGCGGGTCGAACATCCTTTGTGGTGTCTAGATTCCGTGAGCCTCCCCAATAGAACAGTAGATCATCCTTACCAAGGTTAGAACAAGAGTACGATTGTAGTCTTCTCTATACATCGCTCACATCGAATCACATTGTTTGTAGCCTAAAGGGTAGTAGCATTAGATTTGGTTAGTCAGATGCACGCTTTCTCCCAGTGGTAAAAATATAAATACGATACTCTGGATAACCTCCCAGGTGAAGTGCTCATCGATATCTGTGCGCTTGCGGATCATTTCGTGATGGCGTTAACAAATATCAACAGCCGCCTCAAGCACGGACCTGTTTTGCCTCCCATTTGGTCTGGGCCCTCCTCAAACCTTCTAGATTACTCTGGAGTTGAAGTTCACAGTATTCTCGCTATGTAAACCTGACATGTGGACTATCTTTAGTTATTTTTAGCTGACACCCTGCATAAATAGATAATTACCAAAACTTGTGGAATTCAGTCAGTGATAATCCTATATCTACTAGATGTTTTACATATAGATCCATTTTCATGTCTAGTTGATAGTTAAAATTAGGAGTTATCTACCGTCAACAACTCCCCCGAGCTTACCCTTTGCTCGTCCTTGAGCATAGATAAACTCAGCGATGAATCATGAGTTGATACAATGCTTTCACGCCTCAAAAGTACACATGTGTTCAAACAAGATCTCTCCTCTGAAATAGAGTGAACTATTCTGACTCAGAACTTACATATATTACCTTTCACCATGGGGCTTGTAGCCATCACTTGGATCTTGAGCAGTTGAAAGACAAAACAGTCAAGTCAAGCGCTATATTTCTCTCTCTTTGATCAACTATTAATCTAGAGTTTTTGCAATATTTTCAAATAAAACTCAGAGTTTCCTTGTATGACCCTTTCAAGTCTCTCATTTGTGGTATTTCTGGATCCTTACCATGGCATAAATGGTATATGCCTTCTCTATACTATCAGAATATGTGGTATTTGTGGAATTAAGGCATAGTGGCATTATGCCCTCTCTCTCTCTCACCCTACGCCTAATGGGGTTATGTGGAGGTCATAGGTGGGGAGGCAGCTCAAACATACTTGCAAACACATGTTGTATAATTAAACCGTGGATCCAAAGAAACTAGTTATACAATCAAATCATATGTGCACGTGGATGAGGGAATGCAATGAGTGATATGAGTGATGATAATGATTATGAGGGGCAACAATGATGATGGTGGAGATCTAATTCTACATTTGCTCCTTGGAGATTTTTACCTCCCTTACCTAGAACTTAGAAACTTTGGGGAGTACTTGGGCTGCTCATTCAATTTTTTTGGGACATTTGTCCTCTTTCTTATTCTTTCTTTTTTCTCTCTTCTTTCTTTAGAACAGCCAAGCCTCTTAATGGAACTGTACCAGTAGGGAGTATTAACAGTAATACCTGATTTTAAGAACAAAACTAGATATGCACCATATGGGAGTCTTAGAAGCTAAACCTCACATATAGCTACAAATAAGGTGTAATATGAAAAGACAATGTATAAATATATAACGTGTTTGGTATATCAGAGATAACCTTATGCAGCAAACAACGGAAGTAACTCCAAAACTTCGGGTATTAACTTCTCTCTACAAGAACCAAACTGACTGGTTGATCACAAGCCTAAATCTTTTCCAGAAGGGTGTGGGAGAAATAGCAAGAGTCAGACCATGTCAAACTCCACAAGTATAGCAAATAGATTGTATAGATCTCACAATCTCATGATCAATGTGACATAAATAATGTAAAGCATAATATAATAAACAATGGACACAATAACATATCAAGAATCATCTTTTTTAATGTAAAAGTCCCCAAGCCCGCTCATGACCATGAGCACGGCTAGTATACCAGTTTTTAACACTCAACAGAGGTTGTACATATTTACCCATGAGTCATGATTTACCCTTTCGCTCGAGGCCCATCGACCTCTTAACCCATTGTCGAGGAAGGTCGGTAGCGATCACTATGAAGGCTTTCAAAAATTTGTCTAACAAGTTAGGGTCGCAAGGTTTCCAATTAGCGAGCAGATGTAGAGCTGTCATTCCAAATAGCACAATGACGCGCAGCCTATACACATAAGGACAGAGGCTCGCACCATACCCGTATCGGCAAGCCCCTCTAGCGCCCTTACGGGTAACCGCTAATAAGCTAGAAAAGGTCTTCATACTGAGCTAAAGCCAGAGTCATTATAGCCCTAATGGTTGCATTGTTATCCCGGGTAACCGCTTACAAAAAATTCCTCAAGTTGCTAAAAAGTCATTTTTATCGTTTGTTGCTTAAACTTTAATCAAGCCACGAGATCATGGTCATAGAAATAAAACTCAATGCTATACTTGCCTTGATCCAATTGCTCCATCTAGTACTGCTGGTTGTCAAGGTACTGATCTTAACCTCCGAAGTAGCACCCTTGATCACCCATGAATTTTGCTCACCGTCTACATTCGATCATCGAATAAAATACACAAGCAATCGGGGCCAAACATACACGAAACATACAATAGAACTAAATTAGAAAAACACCAAACAATAAAATGGTTTGAAAACTAATCTACACAATGCTACAAGCATCAAGATGTGAAAACACTCTAATCGAAGCTACGCCAAAATAGAAACAACTATCAAAGGATTTACTTTAGAAGCTTATTTATTTTTAATTATATAAGGTATAGAATATTGTAGACAAATATCATGTTAAGTCAATTTATATTTTGAATTAGAAAACCAAGGTAAACTAATTATATTTTATCTATAAATCCAATTACATAATTATTATTCAAGTTAGGATTTCAACCATAAAATTCAGTACACAGTCTACGTAGTTACTAGGGAATATCTTCGGCATATGTAAAAGATAGATTTTCTTGAATTGAGGAATAAATAGACAATAATGATTTATTGTACATGAATGACATATACATGACATCAGTATTTTCTTGAATCATGCCTGCATGAATTAAGCTTGTTACGTGTAAGCACTCCTATATATTATTTTTATTGCAGGGAATCGCATATTGCACCAAAGTGATGTTAGCATGACATCAGCACATGATTTAGTCAATAGAATAATGTGAGAAGGAACTAATCTGGCCGCTAACCTTTCATTAATCATGGTGCCTATGCTTCACCAGCTTGCTTCCATGCCTTAGTAGTGTGGTCAGGGTTATCTGCCTTGCAGTTGCAGCAGTTGAGATACTTCGTGCTAGCAAACATGGGCACAATGTGAAACACAGCAGCTGCACATAAAGGAGATAAGTGTCACGTATGCCATAGAAACAAGATAGAGATAGAGAAGGTTCGTGTGCATGTGCTCACATGTCTCTTAATTAGGACAACATTAAGATCATGTGGCTGAGTCAACGTGGAGCAGAAATTGATGGCGTGGTTCATGTGGTCTTGCTCATGTGATTATGGATCAGCGGCACACATGGTTGTCACAGATATGATGACGGAGGAGCAGCGACGGCAATATCGCTATTAGGCTTATCGAAGAAGATGACCAGAAATTTCCTAAGATTGATGGCGGCTTCTTGAAGCAGACAAGACGGCAACGACCTGGTGAAGTTCGTAGTGGTGGCTGTAACTTCTAGAGGAACTCAGTGCACAGTGCGGGGGAGGTATGTATGACCAGATCACGGCGGCGACGGCAGTAGTAGCGGCACAACGCGAGACTGGTGCCTAGGGCGCTCGCTGCTAGCTACGCCAGAAGAAAAGGGCTCAATGGCGTTGACAACTAGCTAGGGCAACTAGACCTTCTATTTATCTGGTGTCCTTGCGTGCATGACATAAACATGGTCCGGTTATTTGCTTCATGGATCATCACGTCAAAACATAGACCCAATAAAACAACAAAAGAATAGATAGATAGAATTATACGGGCCTTCTTCCATCCAATAATGAAAGAGCAAAATTGTTTGGCCAACGGTGATTTAGGGTCAAGATTAGTTATTTTCGAAATTGATTAATTTGGTGGATATAATAATTCTAGAAAAGTCAAGAATAATTATTTAACTCGCGAAAAATACTTTGAAAGCTCTAAAATTTTGGGAAAAATTATCAGCAACATTATAAAACATGAAGAACCCAAATAAAGTATTTGGAGCTCATGATAATATAATTTGGAGCATCTAAAAATTAGATTATGCTCACGGAAAAAGGGCTGCTTGATGGACGAGAAACTGAAAGGAGTGATTTGAGTTTTAAAGAAAAGATTTTTGGGAATATCCAACTGATAGCCCGAGCTCAGAAATAAGGAATTTGATTGTAGAAAAAAATAAAGAGAAGTTCAATCTAGTAAACGTATTTTAATGACTTCACTCACTATCGGCACACAAAGAGCAACAAGGAAACAGCACATCAAATTTTACGCATCAACATGTATACACAACAATGTTGCTAAACCCTATGATGAATTTAAATTTAAGGAAAAAATTCATTTTACTATATTTTCATGAGCACAAAAAATACCTAATTAAATCGTTTTAGACCTATTTCAAAAGATGCAAATTTTAGGGTGTTACATTAACTAAAGTAACTGAAGCCTCCCAGTGTAGGAGCAGAACATTTTTCTGAGTGAATGCAGTGAATAGAGGAATGCGAACTCCTAGGGTAGGAGCAGCATAGGTGCGTGGAGTGTGAGTATATATATGGGTGGTACTTCCAGGAACACAAGTAGCACAAAGTAAATGCAACATAGATCAATGGATGAAGAGCACATAATATTATCTTTAACTGCATGACTAATTCCTAAGGGTCAACACAGCTCAACTACATGCAATTCCTACAAGCAGTATATTGAAGTCGATGGCTTTCCTAATTAGTAAGCATGTATTTTGGTTGTGGTAGGAATTTAAACTCTAGTCATACAGGAACTCATCATGCAGCAATTTATGATTTTCAAAGATAAATTCTCTAGAACTCTAGTATCTCTAGGAACAAGATGGATAGCAGCTCAAAACCTTCCCATATCATATCCGTCAAATACCTAGACTTAGATCAAGCATTCGCTACCCACAAGTTTTAGGTTTAGAGCAGACCTCAAATCAAAACAGTTAATGAAAACTAGGTACTTGAAAGGAATTACGATAGTGCAACTATTCATCATTTCCATAAGAGATTATTCTATAGGGTTTATTTTAGCAGGCAATTTCTTCAAATACTCTCCTAATTTTTATTTAGCAAATTTAATATCAAATAGAAAGATAGATATAGACATAAATAGGGAAATCTTTATTTGGGTTTTCTATGGTTATGCAACTTTTTATTTGGTTTAGATTAACATAGCACTCTTAATAAATAAATAGATAAGTGAGGGATGCTTAGCTAGATATACGGGGGTGCTCTCCCCGAAGCTAGATATTGATGTAGTCCATTGGTGTTGATTACCGGCAGTGAAGGCGTACTGGTCCTCCAGGAGTGTCAAGGATGGTTGCTGTTGAGACAGTGATCTGATTGTTGAAGACACCATTCTGACAGGGGATATGACGTCCTTCTGCCTATAGGTTCTTCTTGATCCTTCAAATTTTGTGAAGCTCAAATAGACAACAAAGCTTGTGGAACTAATTAAGTGTTAGTGGTAGAACCTCTAAGCCTTGGTTGTCTAGAACCTTCTTAATATATTTATCATTTAGCAAGATCATAAGATATAATTTTTTATATTTTATGGTATTTATAAAATGCAGTAAAATGAAAACTTGTTTTTATACCACCATCGTGGATATCTTTCTGGGCTGCCGCACCACAAAATTATCCACATGGGGCTTAGCATTTTCTAGATGCAGTGCTAAGAAGGAAATACTGATAACTACCAAGTTACCAGATGGGGCTCGGCGCGGTGTTCAGTGTTTTAGGTCCTCCAACAGGACCTCTTACCCTGTTAACTCCTTAGGTGCTTTATATGGTCCCAAAGGTGTAGACCATGATAGTTGCACCTCTTGAGATGGTGTCACTCATGTTTATAGCTCTTCTTGTAGTTTGGTGTCAAGTGCTAGTTGTGGGAGCTGGTAGCATCTTCGCTCGGTGTGCATGTTCATAGGTCTGGGATCTTCACTTGTAGGATTCTTGGGGAATCAACTAAAGTGTGTCCTGCTCATAGAGACTAGGCAGAGATCAAGTGCATGGGCTTTGGTGGTGGGAAAACAACAAATAGAACCAAAAGGTTTTGTTCATTATTCTCTAACCTTAGGCGCATTGAACGAGACAAAGTTGATATGTGTGGTTTGCTCTATTTAAACATGGTTGATAGCATCAAAGAATGTGACATTGAAACACTTAGCAAATTATATTACTCAACCATAAGGGAGGATAGTCTGCCTATGCATATAACTTCATGATTATAACTATCATCTTCCAAAGACAGGATGCACAACATCCCAGATCATTGATTGAAAGGCTATGAGGCTAAGAAAGTGATGCTAGGAACAATCATAAAGAATTGAACATGTTGAGTTAATTAGATTGGATCAAATGCGGTTGTAACTCAAAGCATGTTTGGCTCTCTACTTATGTACATGCTAGAATCAAGAAGGAAATTTTGGAAGTAATGATCACTTACCTAGAGATGTTACCTTTAGTATTGAAGCATGTTGAAGACATAACATCTTGTGGAAGCTTTCCTTGCCTGGCTAGTCACGTGTATTGTTCATCCACCAACTATCTTCTCTATTGCTCTCCTTTCTTACCTTATGCCATTATTTGTTCTCTATCTAATTTGTGCGTGGACCTTTAACTCTTCTTATTATTTTATTCCTGCAAACCATTAGTGGACAACATATATTCGATGGAATATACAAGAAATGACAAGGGCATTGTTGTTACACAGCTAAGGGTCACTTTCTATACTACAAAAAGGAATTTGCTTGAGCATACTTAGCATAGCACATTTATTATTCATAGTTACTTATTTCTAAAGGTTTGATTATTTTCCACCTTATATTTTGATTCACAAATATAGGCATTATGAATCAATTCAAACTTATAGAAATAAAATAATAGTGAATTTAGAGATTGCAAACTAGTGTGTGGAGCGATGGGAGCATGAGATGTGGAAGAACTTGGTTGGATCATCTGGAGGGGTTAACCTTCCTTCCTTATGTCTTAGCTCCTCAACCTAAGAGGTGAGAGTGCAACACGTTGCATGCTCTTCTCTTGTCAATCTTTTCTTGTTTCCTGATAAATAGTGGTTGACAAGAGAATGCAACTCCATGGAGTGAGTGCTTTGATTGTGGATCATGTTTTGTGACACCCATATTTCTTCTTGGCTATGAGTGAGTAGTGTCTCCCTTGTGCAAAATTATCGTGCCTCTCTTCATCGCCAGTGTGAGTTCATCTTAGGACTTTCCCATTTTGGCATTAAAAGTTTTTCTGCAGGGGTTAGTCCAACAAAATATCCAATAGCTACTATAGCATACTATCGATTCAAAAATCAACCTAGACACCATGTCTAATTTGATTCAAGGAGGCATTTTAACCTAAGCACCACGCTTAATTTAAAAATCCTTTAAGAGTAAGATCAACACTCTTAAACTAGGCACCATGCTTAATTTAAGAGATGTATGAAACTACTCCAAACCTAAACATATACTATAGCAAACAAAGGCGACATAAGAGCATTATAGAGGTTTACTAAACAGTGATAATAAAGCATGACTATTGTTTAGCAAATTGGGCATATCTTAAAGGTAGAGGCAACCAGGACAGTACAACAACATGGAAAGAGATGTATCTATGGAAGTATATCCCCCAAGCTTGACTTTTGCAAAAATCAAGTTTGGATGAAAGTAATTCAATGTTGCATAATGATTGGTTGGACATACTGTAACACCCTAAAAATTTCATCTTTCCAAATAGGGTAAAATGACTTAATTAATTGTTTGTGAGCACTAAAGTGTATGAAGAAATGAATTTTTATTGAATTAAAAGTCACCATAAGGTTTAGACACATGTTTGTGCATCCATGCTGCTGCATATGTTTTATTGAGTGGTGTTTCTTTAAATTCAAAATGGTTTTTAAATCCTTTTAAATGGCTTGAGAAAAAGGCGTGTAAATGTAAAGGAAAAAGACTTATTCTCTCCCTCCCCCACTCTCGGGCTCGGCCCAGTCTTCCCCCCCCCCCCCGCGGCCTGTTTCCCCCATTCATTCTTCTCCTACGCGGCCCAGTGCCCAATCCCCGGTCCATGCAGAAGCAGCCCAGCAGCCACACGCCTCTCCTCTTCACTGCAGCCGCTGACAGAGGTGGCCCACGCCCCGTGTCAGTGCCAGACTCGGTGGAGATTTCGCACCGGCCACGCGCGATCCCCGTCAACCCCCTACCCAATCCTCGCACACCGAGGAGGCTTTAAATAGCGGCCTCCGCTCCGCCGCAACCCCCTACCCAATCCTAGCACCAGCCGCCGGCATAGTTCTCACCGAAAAACACCGACGAGATCCGAGTCGAAGCCAATCCGCCGCTGCGACGCGTCTTAGCCTCCGTGAGCGACTTGCCGAGCTTTGTTTCCGTCTTGCGAAGTCACCGAGGCCTTTTGTTGGCACTCTCTTGCTCCCTATGCTTGCCTAACCTTTGCCAAACCATTTTGCAGAGCCGCTGTCCACCGTTCATCGTCGGGAGCCCAAGCCGGCTTCTCTCCGTCCCATTTCTTGCCTCAGGTGAGTGCGCACCGAGCCCCTGTGCGATCCCGTGCTTTTAGTATGCGCTCTACTGCTCTAAGTCGCCAGATTGGCCAACTCTGGCCAACTTGGCCATGGCGTCGCCGCGGCCTATGTAATACCCGATTTTAAGGGCAAAACTAGATATGCACCATATGTGAGTTTTAGAAGCCAAGTCTCACATATAGCTACAAATGAGGGGTAATATCAAAAGACAATGCATAAACATATAACATACTTACTATAAAAGAGATAACCTTTAATAGCAAACAACGGATAGAGAACTCCAACATCGGGTATTAACTTCTCTCTACAGAATCCAACTGACTGGTTGATCACAAGCCCAAAACTTCTCCTGAAGGGTGTGGGGAATAGCAAGAGTGAGTCCATGTCGAACTCCACAAGTATAGCAACTTGATTGTATAGCTCCCATAATCTCATGATCAATGTGACATAAATAATGTAGAGCATTAAATAATAAATAACAAGCATATTTAACACACAAGAATCATCATCATCGATGCAAGAATCCCCAAGGCCGCTCTTGACCGTGAGCATGGCTAGTATACTAGTTTTAACACTCTGCAGAGGTTGTACATCTTTACCCATGAGTCATGATTTACCCTTTCGCCCGAGGTGATCAGCGTCTTAACCCACTTCCAAGGAAGGCTGGCAAGGATCACTATGAAGCCTTTCAAAAGTTCGTCTAACATATTAGGGCCGCAAGGTTTTCTTTGCACGCAGATATAGAGCCCCCCTTCTGATGGCACAATGACTCGCAGCCTATACATATACAGACAGAGGCCACACTATACCCAAAACGGTTCAGCCCCTCCGCCCTTTCGGGTATCCTCTAACAAGCTAGAAAGGGTCTTCATACTGAGCTAAAGCCAGAGCCATTATAGCCCTCATGGTTGCACTGTTGTCCCGGTTATCACTTACAGATAAATCATCAAGTTGCTAAAAAGTCATTTTTATCATTTATTACTTAACATTAATCTAGTCATAGGATCATGGATCATGGTCACAAAAATAAAACCCAAATGCTATACTTGCCTTCATCCAAATGCTCTTGTTGATCCTGCTGGTCTTACTAGTTGCCAAGGCTCTGATCTTGATCAATAAAGCCTCTTGTTCAACACAGATTGCTCACTGTCTAAACTCGATCATCGATCACCAACACATAACAATCGAAGATAAACATACACGAAGCAAACAAGACTACAATTAGAACAGTACACCAATCATATAAAAACAGTATAGAGAGTTCATAAAAAGATTGTACGCAGCGCTACGATATCATAGACGTAAAGATCACGAAAATCGGAGCTAAAACGGACAAGTTATGAATTTTCTAAGATTTTATATAGAAAAGTAATTAATTAATTAGGGTCACGAAAATAAAAAGTTTCAAACTGAGAAAACAATGTTACTAACATGTAGAGCTGATTAATACGAATCCAACGCAATTTGAATGGGTCAAAACGGAGTTAAGATGAATATTTTATGGCCAAAAGAAAGTCAGTGGCAATTCTGTAAATAGTGAAAACGTATTTTTAATGTAAAACCGAGCTGTTTGTGTTTTCCAAACTGAAAGACAAAGTGATTGGGGCTTACGTTGATGGATAGAGAGTAGGTTCACCGGTAGTGACGCTTTCTTGGAGCTACAGCAACGCCGGAGCAACCGACCGTTCGTAGATGTCGTGTATAAGCGAGACGATGACGAACACGTTGTAGAGAAGAAAATATAAATTTTATTTTACTACCTTACGAATTCTAAATTAGAGGCTTTCTATATGATAGTCTTTGATGTGCTTTGTCTAAGGTGTTGGTACATATATATAGGGAGAAAAACTCCCCATCTCCACGTCAACTAGCGATATGGTGCTAATTGATTTGAAACCTTCATCTTTACTAATAGGCCTAATTAATTATTAAAGCCCATTAGTAAATAAAGACATTGACCATTGAGATCATGGGCTTGAGCGTGTGATAAAATGAAAGATTTTATTATTTTCGAAATTAATTAATTTGGCGAATAAAATAATCCTAGAAAAGTCTAAAATTATGATTGAAGCCACGAAAAATACTCCGAAAGCTTCGAAAATTCAGGAAAAATTCTCAGAGATATTATAGAACATGGGGAACCCGAATAAAGCTTTTGGAGCTCATCAGAAGATTGTTTGGAGCATCTAAAAATTAGACCATGCACACAGAAAAGTGAGAACAGTAGCTGAAAAAATTTCCAAAAAATTTGTAGAGAGTGCTTGATGGACGAGGAACTAAAAGAAGTGCTTTGAGTGGCAAAGAAAATATTTTAAGAAGGTCCTAATAAAAATTTAAGCTTAGAAACAAGGAATTTGGTTGTAGATAAAAGATAAATACCTGCCGAATAAGGAAGATCGATCTACTAAACGTATTTTAAATATTTTTCATACTATCAACACATAAAAGAGCAACAAGCATCACATCAAAACACATACACCAGCCTGTATGCATAATAATATTGCTAAGCCTTATGATAAATTTTAATTTAATAAAAAAATATTATTTTTCCTATATTTTCATGAGCACAAAAATACAAAATTATATAATTTTATCTATATTTTAAAAGGAGTAAATTTTAGGGTGTTACAGCCTACCCCAGCTCCGGCCGGCCGGCTTCAACCCCCCCCCCCCCCGCCATGATCTAATCTCAGCCACCCATCCGCGATTCAACGGCCCCAGATGAAGGGTACCCCTTCGGCCGTGCGTTTTGCAAAACACCCCCCTAATTTTTTAAAGACTCAACCCGCAGTCCTTTGCGGTTTTCCCTGAATGCGTTTTCTAATCCTGAAAGCGTATTCTCGCTTACATAGTTCAAATACGCTTTCTCAAAATTACAGTTTTGCCATTGATCTTATTTAACCCATAAAAACTCCGTTTTAACTCTGATTTGATCCGTTTAAATTGCGTTAGATTCATTTTTGCATAACCTATAGATTAGTGGCACTGTTATACATGTTTCCAACTTTTAAAATCTGAGCTTAGATTTAATCTATTATTTTATTAAAGGCAATCTTATTTAAATCATGACTTCTTCGTTTTAGATCTAATTTTAGTGAACTTTACGTCTGTGTGACCGTAGAGCGATGTAGATTCATTTTATAAACTTTTTATCTTTATTTATTACTGTTGGTGTGCTGTTCTAATTATAGGCTTGTTTGCCTTGTATGATTGTCTTTGGGTGATTGCTGTTGATGTGGTGATTACGTTTAGGCGGTGAGCAGTTCGTGGGTGACCAAGAGTACTACTACGAGCAGGATCAGCAGGACTAGTGTGATCAAGGCAAGTATAACATGGAATCATCCTTGTTTCCTAATAATTTTAATCACACAATTCATATTGCATGTGTCTCCTTGTTAAGGATTTTCTAGTATTGATCTTATAACTTGTCACCTATGGTTATGCATTGGGTAGCTTGTACTAGTGCTCCACTAAACCATGATCTTGTAATTTGATTAATGGAATATGCAATAAACATTAAAAGATGACTTTTAGCAACTTTAGAGAAGAGCGCTAGAGCATTGGGCTATCTTCTGGTGCTCTAGTTTCTCTCCATAAGGACTTATCTGTATATGACCATCCGGGACATACAGTACAACTGTGAGGGCTACATGGCTCTAGCTTTAGCTCAGTATGAGGACATTTTCTAGCTTGTTAGTGGTTACCCTTGCGGCTCAAATGGGGGATAGCCGACCGTGGATTCCTGCGGGTGGATCACACGGAATGACTAACGAAACCAAGCTGCCCTAACTTGTTAGACGAACCTTTGAAAGGCTTCACAGTGAACCCTACCGGTCTTCTTTGGGAGTGGGCTAAGGGGCTGATCACCTCGGGCTAAAGGGTAAATCACGACTCACAGTGAAAGTGTACAACCTCTGCAGAGTGTAAAACTGATATATCAGCCGTGCTCACGGTCACGAGCGGCCTTGGACCAATACAGAATAAATAATCACTAATGGCAAATCATTAAATGTTAATATTGTTAATATGTTGTTTATGCTATTCTTTATTCACTTTACTTGGTCATGAGTTTATTTTGGGTCTTAACAACTTGATGCTACTCATATGCTAAAATTGTGACAACTAAAAGCTACATGCAGGGAAACTCGTGTCTAGCCTTTGAGCCTCATGAACCCCATTTACACTTGTTAAGTACAAGGTGTACTTACACTTGTTTATTTTCTTTATTTGGATAAAAATCCCAGATGGATAACAGATGGCATGGGTAATGACTACTACCAGTACTTCCCTGAGGATTTCTAGTCTTGTGGTCAACGAGTTGACGTGCCTATGTGATGGAGCTTCCATGCAAGAGTTATCTTTTATTTCCACTTTATTTATGTGAAGACTCTGAGATATTATCGTTATGTAATGAACACTTGTGATGATACTCCCTATAATTTGTCGGCTTATGTGTTATTGATCTCTGGGCACACATAAGGTTTTGCATTCAATTGTATCCTTAAAATTGGGTGTGAGAAATTGGTATCAGAGCCGTGTTGACTGTAGGACGCAAGCCTAGATAGAAATGGTCGTTTTAGTTGTCTTATCTTCTCTACTTTCATGCTTTCCATCTTACTCTTGTTATTTGCTAAAAATTTATATGCTTCTACCCTATCACTCTATTATTGAATTATTGCTTCTAATCTAACTTCTCTCTGGTCTATTCTATAGATTATTCGTGCCAATAAGACTGCTCGTATCTCAACTAGAGGATACCACCCACCTCGTTACCAGTACGAGCCTAAGGAGCCACAAGAGGAGAGTTCACCGGAACATGAGGAGACTCCACCACCTTCAGAACAAGCATCTGAACCAGAGCTATCGCAAGTGGAGTCTGAACCAGAGGAGGATCCCTAGGAGGTCATACTAATTTCTGATGATGAAGAAGAAGGTGCCCCCGGAGGAAGTTAAACCCCATCACCGCCACAAGATGAACCTACTGAAGCCCTCGTGCAACGCTCCGTCGCATCACTGTTGACGGTCCTTAAGTATCAAATTTAATTATCAAATAAACAAAGAAAAGGATCCAAATGAAATCAACATCTAGACTTAGGGTTTTATCTGACAGAATTCCACGAGTTTTGGTGTTTGTCTATTTCTGTAGGGGGTTATCAGGAAATAAGGAAGAAAGGCCCACATGTCGGGATTACATAGAGATATCAACCCACCGCGCAATTTTCTACCATCTAGAAGACTCCAGAAGCCACGGGAAGGAAGCGGAGCCCGAAAGGGGCCAGGCCCAGGGCGCCCGCCCTAAGGACCTGGGCGCCCTCCCACCTCTGGACCCCGTTCCGGACTCTCTCCGCACACGACGTTCCACCGACCTATTGGATCCAGAATAACATAGTACCACCTCGCCTATCGACCCAAAAACGCATAGAAGGGGAGGACTATATAAGGAGACCCCCTCTGGCCCCTAGAGGAGACAAGAAATTATCATAGAGATTGAGGGGTGCCCTCGAAGGAAAACCTCTTCTCTAAATAATATTTCTTTTTAGGCTTAGCAACCAATGTAAAGTAGAAATAGATCTTCTAGTTTCTACTAGATTGAGAGAGATAGAGTGGAGGTGTGGATCGGAGGAAGGCCGGCCTGTCGGTGTCTACTCCGAGTTGTACCTACGGGATCAAGTCTCCTAACCCGAGGCTTGCTTCTAAGATTCTTCAGTAATTCGACTTCTAATACTAGTAAGTTCTTGTTTTATTGTTCTTTGGTTTATGAGTTTACTTTAATCCTCTTCCGGTTGAGTATTAGAGTAATCACTTGTTAGCATAAACGTGGTGTTTAGGCTAGGGTACTCATAGATATCCCCTGACTAGCTGGACCGTGGTAGTAGCGAGGAACGTGACATTTCCGAGTTACCTTTGTAGATCACATCTCGTTAGCAGGACGGGTAGGTTTATAGGTGCGGGTTGAACATCCTTTGTGTTGTCTAGATTCCGTGAGCCTCCCCAATAGAACAGTAGATCATCCTTACCAAGGTTAGAACGAGACTACGGTTGCAGTCTTCTCTATACATCACTCACATCGAGAGACATTCTTTGTAGCCTAAAGGGATAGTAGCAATAGATTTGGTTAGTCAGATGCACCCTTTCTCCCAGTGGTAAAAATATAAATACGATAACTCTGGATAACCTCCCGGGTGAAATGCTCACCGATATCCGTGCGCTTGCGGATCATTTTCTAATTGCGTTACCAAATATCAACAAGCATTTCTGGCGCCGTTGCCGGGGAGAAAGACGGTTTGCTGAGATAACTTTGAATCTTGCTATTATCTTGTATTATACTTTTATACTTTTAATCTTTTATCTTTTTATTTTTTCCATCTTTATGGATAACTCAAATTCCATACCTATTATTGAATTCTTTGCACCTTCGGAGACCAGCCATAGACCATGGGAGTCAACACGTCCTGCCCCTAATTATGATCTGTGTCCGGAGTTGATTGCAATAGGTCAAAACCAACCCTTTTCTATAGCCGAGGTCCTATCTTTTAATCAAAAAGATAATGCACTTTTAGCTACACCTAGGGAATCTTTTAATTTTTCTATAAATTCTGGTTTAGACCTAGCCCTACAAGACCATGTTTTTCCTAGATATTTTCACATTGGTCTTAATCATATAACCTTTGGTAGAGTTCTTCTTTCTTTATCTATTAGTAAAGGAAGGTATGTCTTCATTCGTGGACATCCTTCTTGTACTAGTCTTCATAGAAAAATCTTAGAGATAGAGAAGGAATCATCTCCCAGACGAGGAAAGGATGTTTCAATAGCCAATTTCCAAACATTTCAATCCCATAATTCGGCTATCTAACCCATCCTTGAGTTTAATAATTTCTACTATGCTCTTTCTCTTGAACCTCCCGATAATCCTATGAATCTCTCTAGACATCCCATGCATAAGAAGGAGGATCGAGAAGAGCAACATCAATGGCTAGAGGGCATTAAAAATCCATGTGCTATCACCATTGAATGGATAGATAAAACAAACTTGAGAGACAATCCTAGAGGAATTTTAAGCATTCATGAAGGATCATCCTTGGAGTTTGAGAATGAGAGAAACAACAGTGAGCATGGAAGTTATTTCATAAATACCTTACGAAGTCCTTGCTCATATAAAACATCTCCCCAATCAATTGGTCTCTCCGTCCTTACCACATTTGAGATCTCCAACCCTCTCTTCCTTTCTATTTATAACAACTTTAAAAGAGCGGTTGTCGATGCATATGTCTATAATAAATATTGCAGATCTCGTTGAGTTGATCTTGATATAGGTTGGTGTTGGAGGGGAAACCACTTCACCAACATAACTTGATGGTTTCCCAAGGATAAGCTTAGCGTCCTTAAACAAGCACTTATCATATCGTAACATGAACTTCTAATTATTTGCAACATTGCCTTGTGTATTGAGCATATTGAGATAATTGTAGAAATATTCCTTCGGGTATTCTTGTCACTAACCTTTCCAGGATTGGAGCAAGAAGATCGGATGAATGACAAGCACAAGGTATGTCCAACCAATCATCATGCAACATTGAATTAAATTCATCCAATCTTGAATTTTGCAAAATTCAAGCTTGGGGGAGTACTTTACATAAAAACATCATTTGCCATGTTGCTATGTTGGTTGTCCTTACCTTTGAGGCATGCTCAATTTGTTAAATACTAATTACACTACTTCACCTCCACTTGAGTAGATCTCTATAAGTGCTCTCATGCTACCTTTATTTGCTTTAGTATATGTCTAGGTTTGGAGTAGTTTCATTTATCTCTTAAATCAAACATGGTGCTTAGTTTAGGAATGATGATCTTACTTCCAAAGGATTTTTAAATTAAGCATGGTGCTTAGGTTAAAATGCCCTCCTAAATCAAATTAGACATGGTGTCTAGGTTGATTTTTGAGCCGATAGTATGCTATAGTAGATATGGGATATTTTGTTGGACTAACCCTTGCAGGAAAACTTTCAATATCAACCTGGGAAGTCCTGAGATACAAACTCATTGGAGATAAAGGAGACACATGAAGTTTAACAATTTGCACAAGAAGGACATAGCTCATTCATCATAAAGAGATGATCTATGGAGGGTGCCACAAACACGATGCACAACCGCTAAGAAAGGAAAACTTCCACAAGGTGATACTGTACCGTCACTCTTCAAGTAAGGTAACATTTTAAGTTACTTCACTATCACTTTTATAAGCTTCTCCTTGGTTCTAGCGTTCACAAACATGTATGATTTGTAGCTCCAAATTAATCAACCCAATTAATTCAACATGTTTAGTCCTTTAATCTTTGTTCTTAGTACTACCTTCGTGATCCCACACTCCTAATCATATAAGCTAAAGTATTGCACATTCAATCTTTGGAAGATATAAACAAAACATAAATATAGATAGATTATCTTTCCATTAGGTTGAGCCATCTGATCTAACAAATGTTTTAAATGCTACACTCATGATCCATCAACTTTGTCTTGCTCACTATGCTTAAGGTTAGAGAAGAACAAATACACTTTTGGTTCTGTTGGTGTTTTCCACCAACAGGGCCCATGCACTTGATCTCTGCCTTGTCTCTATGAGCAGGACACATTTTGAGAAACGTGAAGGCGTTTTACAACTCCCAGATTCCATCAAGTGAAGAACCGACATCTACGAGCACAAACACAATGGAGATCAGACACTTAGTTTCCCAAAAGAAATATTGAAGAACCTCTGTGTCTGAGTTGGTACCATGTATGCTCCAGCAAACTTCGTGGTGATAGAGACTGGTAGTGAGGAGAGAGCACCCATCATCTTAGGGAGGCCATTCCTAAACACCAGAGCAGTCATCTATGCTAATGCTGCCAAGATCAGTCTCTACATCAAGGGGAAGAAGGAGAGTTTCCTTCAAGAAGAAGACTACACAAGCTTCAGAGCAATCCCGACATGAACCAAGGAAGAGGACCAACAGGAGGAAAAGGAACAAGCAAATGTGGACCGAGTCAGCTAAGATGGTCACTGCAGCTCAAGGAGGTCAAGATCGTCGACTCAAGTCACCTTTCTTGATTAAGAAGAACGACCCTGGTGTTCCAAGAATCGAATGCACAAACAATGGATACTCTTTTTAGAAGACACTCTACGACACCGGATCTGACGACAACATAATGGCCGCAGTCACTTATCAGCTCCTGCATAGAACCATGCCCCTACAACCAAGATACATTCAGCTTCAAACAACTTTCAGGTCATTGACATGGGAGAAGACAAGTATGATCCATCCACCATCCTTGGAAGACCGTTCCTAAACACTATCAAAGCCATTATCTATATTGGAACCGGAGAAGTCCACATGCACTTTCCCTCTGAGAAAGGTACGCCACTACTTTAATGATTATATAGTTGAAGATTCTAAGCAGGTCAGGACAAGAAGAAGACAACGCAACCGCAACCAGAGGAGGCAAATCATGAAGGACGGATGGGTAGACTACGAAGGAGAAATGATAAGGTCTGAAGACATACAGCTTGAATAGAAATGTCCTGAGGAGACCGTAGCACCGAGTCAGAAAGAGAAGATAGTTATACACGAAAAGGAGGCACCACCGGAATCACCGACTACGTCATCCAGCGAATCCCAGGACGACTGAGAAAACGGAGAGTCCCGTTCGGAGGACTTAAAAACACCGAACGCCTTGCCAAGAGGTAAACTTGGTAGTTATCCTTTCCCTTTTAATTATTTCAAATAGTTTACTTAGTTAATCATGTTCGTATTATCCTAGAAAGAAAATAAAAATGTGAAAAAAACTGTAAGCCCCATGTGAGTAGACGAGTGGCATAAAACCCATAAGTACATTCACTGTGGTGGCATAAAAATAAAATAAATATTTTTCTACTTTATAAAATCAAAAATATAAAAACAGGGAGTAATATTTATTAAGGAGTCTCAACATGATAAAGACTAGATATTTATGATAACACTTAATCAGTTCCACAAGCTTTGTTGTCTATTTGAGCTCCACAGAATTTAAGAATCAAGAAGACTAGCAGACGGAGGACATTCTAATCGCTGTCAAAATACTGCTGACTTTCAAACACACCTCTGCCACCTGCTAGCTACATCAAGAGAAATTACGTCAAAATTCAGCTTGGGGGAGAGCACCCCCATTTATCTCGATAAGTATTTCTATCTATCTTTATACTTATACTATATTAGAATATAAATACAAATAACTATGAAAAACCAAATAAAGATTTTATGCTTATATATATTTTGCTTAGTGTGTTTAATAAATAAATAAAGTGGCTATGCTAATCTGTATCTAATAAAACTTAAGCATGGATATGATGAATAGTTGCTCTGCCTAATTTGCAAATCTGAAGTTCTCTTTCAAGTTTAGATATAACTGTTATAATCTAAGGCTTGCTCTAGACCTAAACTTGTGGGATGAAAACTTGATCTGAAGTCTAAGTTGTTAACGGATACGATATGGGAAGGTTGAGCTGCTGTTTATCTGTTCCTAGAGATGCTAGAATTCTGGAGAATTTTATCTTTGAAAATCTTTAAAATGTTGCATGATGAGTTCCTGTATGATGAGAGTTTAAATTCCTACCACATCCATATATACATGCTTGCTAGACCTTGAGCCACACATTTACTATTTACTGCTTATGAGCATTGAGTGTGGTCAAGCTGTGTAGACCCTTAGGAGCTTGTCATGTGGTTAAATCAAGATTCACTTGCACGTTCACTCATACATGCTACTTCTACTCCGGAAGTACTATCCATTCATTTCCATCTCCAAAACCACCCAAAAGTATTCTACTCCTAATCCGGGAGAGAATAGCCAAAAACATTTTCCTATCCCTGTTATTCCCTGTGAAATAAATGCTCCAGTTATTTTGGTTACTACCACTTGCTACATTATTTCAGGAGATGAGTGCTCTAAAAAAAGAGAGAGAGAGAGAAAAAATGAATACGAGGAAATAAAAAGGGGCAAGTGCCCGGAACCTCGAAGAAAAAGAAAAAAACTGAGACGAAAGGTAAAAATGGACAAGTGTCTGACAGTAGAATTAGGGGTACAAGATACCCACCTGAGAGGAAAGAAAAAGAAAATATAGAGCATCTCATTATCCTCAAAAAGCTTCAAAGTGCAAGAAAGGTATGTATCCCCTCAAAAGAGCAAAAGTAGAATTAGACTTTCACCATTGTTATCACCATCATCACCATACACCATTCATTCGCCACACATACACATCTTGATTTGGCTTATTGATTTGATTCTTTGGATCCATGGTTTGACTATGCAATAAATGTCTTGTAAGTATGTATACTTTATCTCCCACCTATGAGCTTCAGATATTAAAGCCTTATTAGAGTAGGGTGAGAGAGAAGACAATGTCACTATGCTTCATACCACAAATACTACATATCTTGAGAGAAGGCATATACCATCACTGCCTTGGTAAGGATCCAAAAATACCACAAAAGAGAGACCTGAGAGAATCATACAAGGAATTTCTGAGTTTTATTTGAAAATCTGCAAAAACCCCAGAGCTATAGCTGATCAAGAATAAGAGACATGGCACTTGGCTAGACTGTTCTATCTTTTAACCACTCAAGATAGAAGTGACGGTTACAAGTCCTATGGTGTAGGTAAAGTAAGTAAGTTTTAAGTCTTAACAGTTTATTCTAACTCAGAGATGAGATCTTGCTTAAATGCGTGTGTACTTCTAAGAAATGAAACCACTGCAGAAACTCTTGAGTTCATCCTTGCTCAGGGACGAGCAAGAGGTAAGCTTGGGGGAGTTTGTTGACGGTCCTTAAGTATCAAATTTAATTATTAAATAAACAAAGAAAAGGATCCAAATGAAATCAACATCTAGACTTAGGGTTTTATCTGACAGAATTCCACGAGTTTTGGTGTTTGTCTATTTCTGCAGGGGGTTATCAGGAAATAAGGAAGAAAGGCCCACATGTCAGGATTACATAGAGATATCAACCCACCGCACAATTTTCTACCATCTAGAAGACTCCAGAAGCCACGGGAAGGAAGCGGAGCCCGAAAGGGGCCAGGCCCAGGGCGCCCGCCCTAAGGACCTGGGCGCCCGCCCACCTCTGGACCCCGTTCCGGACTCTCTTCGCACACGACGTTCCACCGACCTATTGGATCCAGAATAACATAGTACCACCTCTCCTATCGACCCAAAAACGCATAGAAGGGGAGGACTATATAAGGAGACCCCCTCTGGCCCCTGGAGGAGACAAGAAATTATCATAGAGATTGAGGGGTGCCCTCGAAGGAAAACCTCTTCTCTAAATAATATTTCTTTTTAGGCTTAGCAACCAATGTAAAGTAGAAATAGATCTTCTAGTTTCTACTAGATTGAGAGAGATAGAGTGGAGGTGTGGATCGGAGGAAGGCCGGCCTGTCGGTGTCTACTCCGAGTTGTACCTACGGGATCAAGTCTCCTAACCCGAGGCTTGCTTCTAAGATTCTTCAGTAATTCGACTTCTAATACTAGTAAGTTCTTGTTTTATTGTTCTTTGGTTTATGAGTTTACTTTAATCCTCTTCCGGTTGAGTATTAGAGTAATCACTTGTTAGCGTAAACGTGATGTTTAGGCTAGGGTACTCATAGATATCCCTTGACTAGCTGGACCGTGGTAGTAGCGAGGAACGTGACATTTCCGAGTTACCTTTGTAGATCACATCTCGTTAGCAGGACGGGTAGGTTTATAGGTGCGGGTTGAACATCCTTTGTGTTGTCTAGATTCCGTGAGCCTCCCCAATAGAACAGTAGATCATCCTTACCATGGTTAGAACAAGACTACGGTTGCAGTCTTCTCTATACGTCACTCACATCGAGAGACATTCTTTGTAGCCTAAAGGGATAGTAGCAATAGATTTGGTTAGTCAGATGCACCCTTTCTCCCAGTGGTAAAAATATAAATACGATAACTCTGGATAACCTCCCGGGTGAAATGCTCACCGATATCGGTGCGCTTGCGGATCATTTTCTAATTGCGTTACCAAATATCAACAATCACCGGCTGGTGGGAATGTTGGAGGCTTACTTCTCTGACTGGGATGCAGCCGTGGAGGATTCCTGCACTAAGTATACGCACCCCCTAGAGAACACCTACTGGAAGTCCAAAGTGCTTATCTTTCCCAAGGATGTGGAGAAAGATGCATATCTGAAGGACAGGGGCTACCGTCACGATGGACATAGAGCTACTATGGAAGAGAGCATGGAGGAAGCAGCTTTCACATCATGTTTGTTCCTCCGTGAGCATTGTTTCAGAAACATGCGGTGGGATATACACCGTTATCTACCCCTCCTAGACCCGAAACAAGGATGGGGAGTGCTAGAGCCAGCAGATTTAGACCCAGTCTCGCGAGTGATGGTGTACTTTGCTCATGACATGGTGATAGCCCAAGGAAAGGCTCTCAAGAGGTGCTACAAGATGATTGACGACCATCGCGAGAGGGAAGGACAGCCCAAGATCTATGAGAAGCTCGTTTATGAACCACACCCTTAGTATTGGAAGTCCCTAGTTTGTAATAAGCCGCTAGAAGCGCAAGTGAGTCGAGTCAAGTTAGTGTGGTGTGCTTTTTGTTATGCTTAGTTGCTTTGTTATTATGTTTATCGGTGAGTTGGATCTTTGTAATGAGTGCTGGGACTTTGTAGGCATGTCCTTCCTGTTTAGGTTATTAAGTAATAAGGTTTAATGAATAAATAGTTGGGTTATTAGGGAATAAGGTTTAATGAATAAATAGTTGGGTTGGTGTATCTGTCCTTCCTGTTTTGTTTCTTTAGACCAATCTGTCTTAATAATTTTACCCATAAAAATCAGTTCGATCAAAAATTATGAAAATTTTATGAGAATATCTAGACTTAAGTATCTTTCCTATGCCGCTGGAGTCACCCTTTTATCTGATCTGGGCCAAGAGATATGAATGTTGAAAACAGAGGTTCCTGTGTAGTCTGAGTTCTGGGACAGATTCGATTGGAGACAGTTTATGGATAATTTAATGACTGAATCTGAATTTGTGCTCTAAATAAAAGTTGTAGACAATTTCTTAAGATTTCCAACCATCAAAGTTACGCCTCTATTGGACTTTTATACCTCGAGTTATGATCATTTTACCGAACTGCTGACACTGGAATCACTCAGAAAACATTCAGAATTGCAAACTTATTCGTGAATGTCTATAATTTGGGAGATTCTAAAGTTCTACATGTTATGAGAGATGCCGCCAAGGGGTAGAGGACGGGGAAGGGGTGCTCCACTCAACCCACCTGCCACCATCGAACAGCTACTGGCAGTCCAGACGCAACTCATTGAAGCCCTAGTAAACAACCAACAAAATCATCCAATCGGAGGAGCACCGCCGCGTGATAAGCGAGGTGAATTCTTAAAAGGTCATCCCCTTGTGTTCACACATGCCACTGATGACTGGCACCGTGCAGTGGAAAAGCAACTCAACATAGCATAGTGTGATGATAGGCAGAAGGTGTTGTTCACATCTAGACAACTCCAGGGAGAAGCTCAGTCATGGTGGGAGTCGTTTGAGTATGGACGACCTCCCAATGCACCTGCTATCACATGGCTGGAGTTCATGGAGAACTTTAGGTCTTACCACATACCAGAAGGGTTAATAGAACTGAAGGCAGAGAAGTTCTGGAGTTTGAAGCAGGGATCTATGACAGTTCGAGCGTACCAGGACAAGTTTGCTCAGCTGTCATGCTATGCTCCCAATGAGGTGGCTAACGATGCTAATAAACAACGCCTCTTTCCAAAGGGATTGTATCATGGTCTCCAACTCCAACTGATGTCCAACGAATACCCCAACTATCAGACACTTGTGAACCGTGCTATCATAGTGGATAACAAGCGTAAGGAGATGGATGCTAAAAGGAAGAGGATGCAGGGACAGGCCTCTGGAAGTAATACTCATCCACGCACCAACCAGCAGCAGGGTTCTCAGCAAAGGTACCAAGGACCACCTTCATAGTGGAATCGCGGTCAGTACCCCCAACGCAATCAGTTTCTGCGCGCCCGCAGAACCAGCAGCAGGGCAACCAGCAGACGTCATGCCAGGGTATGCCTAGCAACACTGCAATGAAGACTAGTGCCCCTAACACCCCCAACAAGTGTTTCCGTTGTGGCAAAGAGGGTCACCTGTCATATCACTGCCCTGAAAAGCAAAACCAATAGACCCCCCAGAAGCAGAATAACCACCAGAAGTCAGCATCTAATACTGGAAGGGTGAACCACATGTCTTTTGAGACAGCATAGCAGGAACCAAAGGTCATGCTCGGTACGTTCAAAGTCAACTCTATCCCTGCATCTGTTCTATTTGATTCTGGAGCTTCGCACACTTTCATATTGCAAGCATTTGTTAGAATACATAGCTTACCCTTATGTGCCATGAAGAATCCCATACTAGTAAATTCACCGGGGGGAAGTATGCAAGCTTCTTATTGCTGCCTCCCACTTACTTTAACTCTAAGGGGGGTAGAGTTCAAGATATGCCCTATTGTGTTGAGAGCATCTGGTATAGATGTGATTTTGGGAATGGATTGGATGAAACAACAAGATGCTTCAATTCAGTGTAAAGGAAAGGCAGTTGCACTAACAACACCAAAAGGGGACATAATCTGAGTGGAAGTTGCAGCTCAGCCTCAGCCAATAGCTACAGTGAACCAGCTTGATAACAGTGTCAGATAGGAGGACCCAGTTGTTGATGAGTTTCCAGACGTGTTCCCGATGATTTGCCAGGTATGCCACCTGACCGTGACATTGAGTTTATTATTGAATTATTACCTAGCACTGCACCTATAGCTAAACTCCATATAGAATGGGGGTTAATGAATTAGAAGAACTTAAGAAACAAATAAAGGAGTTACAGGAGAAAGGTTTCATTCGTCCTAGCTCTTCACCTTGGGGAGCACCAGTGATTTTTGTCGATAAGAAATATGGTACATAGAGGATGTGTGTAGACTACCGGTCACTCAATGAGCTCACAATCAAGAATAAATATCCATTGCCTAGAATCGATATTTTGTTTGATCAGTTGAGAGGTGCTTGTGTGTTTTCCAAGATTGATCTACGTTCTGGGTACCATCAGCTGATGATTCGTGCCACTAATATACCAAAGGCAACATTTACGACCCGGTATGGCTTGTATGAGTACACATAAATGTCTTTCGGTTTGACCAATGCTCTTGCCTACTTTATGTATCTGATGAATACGGTGTTCATGGAATTCCTTGATAAGTTTGTGGTGGTGTTCATTGATGACATATTGGTATTCTCCAAGACTGAACTAGAGCATGCTAAACATCTGAGGTTAGTCTTGCAAAAGCTTCGGGAGCACAAGTTATATGCTAAGCGAAGTAAGTGCGAGTTTTGGTTGAAAGAAGTCTCCTTTCTAGGCCATGTTGTTTCTAATGGAGGAATAGCTGTGGATCCAAGCAAGGTGAAAGACGTGCTCGATTGGAAACCACCGACCGATGTGACTGGAATACGCAGTTTCTTGGGATTGGCTGGTTACTACCGAAGGTTTATTGAGGGCTTTTTCAAGCTTGCCAAACCAATGACAGCTCTGCTTGAGAAAAACGCCAAGTTTGTGTGGTCAGATAAGTGTCAAGAAAATTTTGAGGAACTGAAGAGGAGATTGACTACGGCCCCAGTGCTAGTATTGCCAGATCTATGTAAGAATTTCTCCATTTTTGGTGATGCGTCGCGTCTAGGACTCGGGTGTGTTCTTTGTTGACGGTCCTTAAGTTTTTAATTATCAAATAAACAAAGAAAAGGACCCAAATAAAATCAACATCTAGACTTAGGGTTTTATCTGACAGAATTCCATGAGTTTTGGTGTTTGTCTATTTCTGTAGGGGGTTATCAGGAAATACGGAAGAAAGGCCCACACGTCGGGATTACATAGAGATATCAACGTGCCACGCAATTATCTTACATCTAGAAGACTCCAGAAGCCACGGGAAGGAAGCGGAGGCCGAACGGGGCCAGGCACTGGGCGCCCGCCCAGTTGACCTGGGCGCCCACCCACCTTTAGAGTCCAATCAGGACTCTCTTTCGGGACTAATCTCCACCGACCTAAAGGATGAAGGATAACCGTTAATCAATGTCAGTTTGATCCAACGGCCCATATTCACTTGAAGGGACTATAAAACCAGACCCCCTGGCCCCTAGAGGAGAGAGCCTCTCAACCCTAATTCATTATTCTCAAGGGAGAAGAATAGAGCCACCACATCAATTAGATATCTAGATTAGCATAGCTACATAGGATTAGAACTAGAAGGAGTCAATCTTCGATTGGTTCCCGGATCTGTCAAGAGGATTCTTGGTAATTATCAAGGTAATAATTCTTACAATAATAATAATAATTTTCCATCTCTGAGAGAGTTAGTGTCTAATCAAGGAAAGCTAATGGATAACCTATCTAAGAAATTGGCATCTAATGATAAAATGCTAGAAAATATAAATAATAGAATGGATAATTTCTCTACTACCATCAAGAATCAAATTAGCTTTAATAAAATGATTGAATCTCAGTTAAATCAAATAGCTGCTGGTGTTCCTGCCACTAACCCCGGTATACCATCACAACCGGAAGGATTAGAATCTGCAAATCTTGTAGACATGTTTGATGCAGGTAATTGGAGTAACCCCATCACTGAAGTTACTACTGACCTTCTGCCGGTCAAGAGAGGTGATCCAGGATGCCCCGTCATCCCGATCTCCATTGGCATGGTGGACGTCCCAGAAGCACTCTGCGACTTTGGCTCCAGCGTCAACATTATACCTAGGGTACTCTATGAAAAATTCTTTACACATCCTTTATTAGAAACAACCATGTGTTTGCAGTTTGTAGATCAGGCATTAAGTTTTCCAAAAGGAATATTGAAGAACCTTTATGTCCGAGTTGGTACCTTTTATGCCCCAGCAGACTCCGTGGTAATAGAGACCGGTAATGATGAGAGGGCACCCATCTTCTTAGGGAGGCCATTCTTGAACACCTCGGGAGCTGTCATCTACGCCAGTGCTGTCAAGATCAGTTTCTACATTAAAGAGAGAAAGGAGACATTTTCCTTCAAGAACAAGACTACACAAATCCCAGATCAATCCAGACGTGAATCAAGGAAGAGGACCAACAGGAGGAACAGGAACAAGCAAGTGTGGACTGAGTCAGCTAAGATGGTCACTGCAGTTCATGGAGGTCAAGATCATCAACTTAAGTCACTGTTTTTGACCAAGAAGGACGACCCAGGAATGCCAAGCATCTACTGCTCCATAAATGGATATAACTTCAAGACGATTTGTGACACCGGATCGGGCGTCAACATAATGGCCGCAGTCACCTATCGGCTCTTGTCCGGAACCATGCCCCTAAAACAAACATACATTCAGCTCCAGATGGCAGATCAGACGTTTTGAGAGGTCAAAGGAACAGTAACTGATGTCCCAGTCAAAATAGATGATCATTTTGTCTACACAGACTTTCAGGTTATTGACATGGGAGAAGACGAATATGATCCACCCATCATCCTTGGAAGACCGTTCCTCAGCACCGTTAAAGCAAGCATCTACATTGGAACTAGAGAAGTCCATATGCACTTCCCCTCATAGAAGGTACACCGCTATTTTACTGAGCCTAACTACATCTTTGAAGAATCTAAGCAGGTCAGAAAACGACGCAACCGCAACCAGAGGAGGGAAATCATCAAGGACGGGTGGGCAGACTATGAAGGAGAAGTTGTAAGGTCAGAAGACGTACAATTTAAACAGAATTATCCAGAGGAGACCGTAGCACCGAGTCAGGTATGGAAAGAAAAGATAACTATACATGAAGAAGAGGTGCCGCCGGAAGTACCGACTCCGCCACCCAACGAATCCCAGGACAACTAGAAAACGGAGAGTCCCATTCGGAGGACTTAAAAATAGCGAACACCTTGCCAAGAGGTAAACTTGGTAGTTATCCTTTCCCTTTCAATTATTTTAAAATAGTTTGCTTAGTTAATCAAGTAATACTATCCTAAAAAGAAAATAAAAATGTTAAAAATATAGTAGGCCCCATGTGAGTATACGAGTGGCATGAAACCCATAAGTACATTCACTGTGGTGGCATAAAAATAAAATAAATATTTTTTCTGCTTTATAAAATAAAAATAGGGAGTAACATTTATTGAGGAGGCTCAACATGATAAAGGCTAGATATTTATGCTAACACTTAATCAGTTCAACAAGCTTTGTTGTCTATTTGAGCTCCACAGAATTTAAGAATCAAGAAGACTAGCAGACGGAGGACATTCTAATCGCTGTCAAGATACTGCCTTCTTTCAAATACACCTCTGCCACCTGCTAGCAACATCAAGAGAAATTACATCAAAATTCAGCTTGGGAGAGAGCACCCCAATTTATCTCGATAAGTATTTCTTTCTATCTATCTTTATACTTATACTATATAAATATACATAATTATGGAAAACCAAATAAAGATTTTATGCTTATATATATATATCTTTTGCTTAGTTTAATAAATAAATAAAGTGGCTATGCTAATCTGAATCTTAATAATAAAACTCTAGCATGGATATGATGAATAGTTGCTCTGCCTAATTTTTAAAATTTGAAGTTCTCTCTCAAGTTTAGACATAACTGTTATAATTTGAAGCTTGCTCTAGACCTAAACTTGTGGAAAGAAAACTTGATCTGAAGTCTAAGTTGTTAACTGATATGATATGGGAAGGTTGAGCTGCTGTTTATCTGTTCCTAGAGATGCTAGAATTCTGGAGAATTTTATCTTTGAAAAATGTTTAAAATATTGCATGATGAGTTCCTGTATGATGAGAGTTTAAATTCCTAACACAGCCATATATACATGCTTGCTAGACTTTGAGCCACATATTTACTTTTTACTGCTTATGAGCATTGAGTGTGGTCAAGCTGTGTAGACCCTTAGGAGCTTGTCATGTGGTTAAATCAAGATTCACTTGCACGTTCACTCACACATGCTACTTCTACTCTGGAAGTACCATCCACATATATCCACTCATTTCCATCTCCAGAATCACCTAAAAATATTCTACTCCTAATCCGGGAGAGAATTGCCAAAAATATTTCTGTTTTTCCCCTGTGAAATAAATGCTCAAGTTATCTTGTTTCTACCACTTGCTATATTATCTCAAGAGATGAGTGTTTTAAAGAAAAGAAAAGAAAAGAAAAGATACGAGGAAATAAAAAGGGGCAAGTGCCCGGAACCTCGAAAGAAAAGAAAAAGTGAGACGAGAGGTAAAAATGGACCAGTGTCCGACAGTAGAATTAGGGGAACAAGATACCCACCTGAGAGAAAAGAAAAAAAGAAGAGCATCTCATTCTCCTTATAAAGTTTCAAAAAGCAAGAAAGGTATGTATCCCCTCAAAGAGCAAAAGTAGAATTAGACTTTCACCATTGTTATCACGATCATCACCATATACTATTCATTCGCCACACATGCACAAGTTGATTTGACTTATTGATTTGTTTCTTTGGATCCATGGTTTGACTATACAATAAATGTCTTGTAAGTATGTATAATTTATCTCCCACCTATGAGCTCCAGATATTAAAGCCTTATTAGAGTAGGGTGAGAGAGAAGGCAATATGCTTTATACAATAAATACCATATATATTGAGAGAAGGCATATACCATCACTGCCTTGGTAAGGATCAAGAAATACCACAAAAGAGAGATCTGAGAGAGTCATATAAGGAATCTCTGAGTTTTATTTGAAAATCTGCAAAAACTCCAGAGCTATAGCTGATCAAGAATAAGAGACATGGCACTTGACTAGACTGTACTATCTTTTAACTACTATTGACAGAAGTGACGGTTACAAGTCCCATGGTGAAAGGTAAAGTAAGTAAGTTTTAAGTCTTGACAGTTTACTCTAACTCAGAGATAAGATCTTATTTAAAAGCATGTGTACCGTCAATTTTTAACGGCATTGCAACAACTTCTGATTCATTGCTGAGTCTATCCTTGCTCAGGGACGAGCAACAGGTAAGCTTGGGGGAGTTTGTTGACGGTCCTTAAGTATCAAATTTAATTATCAAATAAACAAAGAAAAGGATCCAAATAAAATCAACATCTAGACTTAGGGTTTTATCTTACAAAATTCCACGAGTTTTGGTGTTTGTCTATTTCTGCAGGGGGTTATCAGGAAATACGGAAGAAAGGCCCACACGTCGGGATTACATAGAGATATCAACGTGCCCCGCAATTATCTTACATCTAGAAGACTCCAGAAGCCACGGGAAGGAAGCGGAGGCCGAACAGGGCCAGGCACTAGGCGCCCGCCCAGTTGACCTGGGCACCCGCCCACCTCTGGAGTCCAATCAGGACTCTCTTTCGGGACTAATCTCCACCGACCTAAAGGATCAAGGATAACCGTTCAATCAATGTCGGTTTGATCCAACGGCCCATATTCACTTGAAGGGACTATAAAACCAGACCCCCTGGCCCCTAGAGGAGAGAGCCTCTCAACCCTAATTCATTATTCTCAAGGGAGAAGAAGCCTCTGATCAAGATTAGAGCCACCACATCAATTAGATATCTAGATTAGCATAGCTACATAGGATTAGAACTAGAAGGAGTCAATCTTCGGTTGGTTTCCGGATCTGTCAAGAGGATTCTTGGTAATTCTCTAATTGTTCTTCTAATTGTTCTTCTAATCATCTTTGTTCTTCAATATTATGAATATGACTTTGTTCTACTTCAATATATTGCTTATGACTTTGCTCTACTTGTTTATATTCAAGGTTATATTGTTCTTAGTTTATCATGGTTATATACTTGGCTTAGTTAGATTGGATCTATATACATGCTTAGGATCATATAGCGTTTATCCATCGGATCCATGGGTAAATGATAGATATTGTATAGGCGTGGTGCTTATACCGTATTTATCTGCGATTGTACCTAATATGCCAGATCGCGGGGTAGTTCGTGATAGTGACAGCTTCATTGATTCTTATATAGTCCCCCTCTCGTGTATTTGGCTGGCAGAGCAACATTATTACAGGGGAGTGATTGCTATGTTTCTCATTTACCTTGCTAATATCACTATGCATGGGCGTAGTCTTTTCTCGCAATGATTGCTAAGTATGCTTGCACTAACTATGATAATGCTAGACTATATAGTTGAGAATAACTTAGGAAATATTCTTGTAGTTCGTTCTAATTCCATGCTAATGACTTTCTAGAGTATCTAATTGAGGTGCTTATCATATTTATTATGTGGCTAAGTTATGATCAGATTAATTATCTTTGTCACTATTTATTACTTCATATATCTTTTATGTGACACTTATCCCTGTATGAAAGAGTTAGATAAATGTTCTCAATTATACATGTAATGATAGATACTCAATCTCATATTCCATTCTGTAATCAATATTGATGATTGCTAATCCCTTCCCAGTGGTAAAAATATAAATAACGATACCTGGAATACTTCCCGGTTAAAATGCTACATCGGTATTAATCTGTGCGCTTGCAGATCCCATTCATTATTTATTTAGAAGAGCAATTGCATATTTCAATACCGCGTCTCTCATATCATGCTGGGGATGACAACTTGGCTTAAGTGGTGTGAGGGATAGGTTTGGCATTTTTGGCACCGTTATCAGAATTAGAAAACTAAGTCTACTTTTGGTAATGATGTTAAGAATACCCAACATTCTTATGCAAGAAGGAAGAGTAGTGGCTTATGCATCTCGACAGTTGAGGAAGCATGAGTTGAGTTACCCTACCCATGACTTGGAATTAGCCGCAGTGGTTCATGCCTTGAAGATCTGGAGGCATTATCTTATCAGTCATAAGAGTGACATATACACGGGCCATAAGAGTTTTAAGTATATATTCACGCAATCAGATCTGAACTTGAGGCAACGACGGTGGTTAGAATTAATCAAGGACTATGATTTGGAGGTACAATCTCACCCTGGGAAAGCAAACATGGTCACAGACGCCCTGAGCAGGAAGAGCTATGCCAATGAGGTGCAAATAGGCTCTATGGCTGAAGAGTTATGTGCTGAAATCGCACATCTGAATCTGGGTTTTACCATTAATGCAGTTGAGTTAGTGATAGAACTCACTTTGGTGCAAGAAATACCAAAGGGTCAGTTACAGGATGAAAAGCTGAAAGAGATAGCTGAGAACATAGTGATCGGAAAGGCACTAGGATTCCGGATGGATGATAATGGAATACTATGGTTTGGGAAAAGGCTATGTGTGCCTGAGGATCGATCTATTAGGGAGGCAATTCTGTGAGAGGCACACGAATCCGCTTATTCTATACACCCTGGCAGCACTAAGATGTACCTAGACCTAAAAGAGAAGTATTGGTGGTATGGCTTGAAGAGAGATGTTGCTGAGTATGTCGCTTTATGTGATACTTGCTAGAGAGTCAAACCAGAACATCAGAGACCGGTAGGATTGTTGCAACCAATGAAGATCCCTGAGTGGAAGGGGGAGGAAGTTGGTATGGATTTCATAGTAAGATTACCCCGCACCTAAAAAGGTTATGACTCTATATGTGTAATAGTAGACCGGTAGACTAAGGTAGTTCATTTTATTCTTGTTAAGACCAAATACAGTGGACCAAAATTGGCTGAACTATACATGGAAAGAATAGTGTGCTTGCATGGGGTCCCTAAAAAGATAGTTTCTGATCGAGGTACCCCATTTACATCTCACTTTTGGCAGAAAGTGCATGAGTCCCTAGGGACTAAGCTAAATTTTAGTACAGTATACCATCCCCAGACCGACGGCAGAGTGAGAGGACTAATCAAATTTTGGAAGATATGTTGAGAGCATGTGCATTACAGTATGGAACGAGTTGGGATAAGAGTTTGCCATATGCAGAGTTTTCATACAACAATAGCTACCAGAAAAGTCTCCAGATGGCACCATTTGAAGCCTTGTATGGACGGAAGTGTAGAACCCCGTTGTTTTGGAATCAAGCGAGAGAAACACAAGTGTTTGGGCCAGATGTGCTATGGGATGCAGAACAGCAAGTGAGAGTTATCAGGGAGAACTTCAGAGCAGCACAGTCCCGATAGAAGAGTTATGCTGACACACGGAGGAGAGAATTGGCCTTTGAGGTAGGAGACTATGTGTATTTGAAAGTTTCTTCTATGAGAAGTGTGAGAAGGTTTAACATGAAGGGGAAGTTAGCACCAAGGTACATTGGGCCTTTCAGAGTGTTGGAAAGACGAGGGGAAGTAGCCTACCAATTGGAACTGCACGAAAGTTTAAAAGGAGTGCATGACGTCTTCCTTGTGTCATAGCTTAAAAAGTGTTTGCGGGTGCCAGAAGAGCAGATACCGATAGAGGAATTGACCGTTAAAGGGGATCTTACTTATGAAGAATATCCGGTACAAATTTTGGAAACAGCGGAAAGAGTCACTAGGAATCGGGTCATTAGAATGTGCAGAGTACAGTGGAATAGGTATACCAAAGAAGAGGCTACTTGGGAAAGGGAAGAAGATTTAAGAAAGTCATATCCTCAGTTGTTTGAGTAAGCACCAACCGAATCTCGAGGATGAGATTCATTTTAAGGAGGGTAGAATTGTAACAGCCTAAAAATTTCATCTTTCCAAATAGGGTAAAATGATTTAATTAATTGTTTGTGAGCACTAAAGTGTAGGAACAAATGAATTTTTATTGAATTAAAAGTCACCATAAGGTTTAGGCACATGTCCGTGCATCCATGCTGCTAATATGTTTTATTGAGTGGTGTTTCTTTAAATTCAAAATGGTTTGAGAAAAAGGTGTGAAAATGAAAAGGAAAAATATTTATTCTCTCCCTCCCCCACTCTCGGGCTCGGCCCAGTCTTCCCCCCCCCCCCCC